>NC_134404.1:84544936-84629495 GCF_038048845.1 Mixophyes fleayi
TTTGAAGTCAAATCTGGAATAGAACAAGGCCCATCTAACTTGTCTTGGATTGAGCCACTGGGATGACTTTAGGTGTAACATTTCTAAGGATGCTGATGTGGTTCTGCCAGGCTCGTCAAAGATCCGATGGAAGGCTGCTGTGAATCCAGAACATGAGGAAAGCAGGGGATCTGCTCTTTCCCACAATGGAGATGCCCAGGCTAATGCTTGTCCTGATAGGAGGAAGATAATGTATGCAACTTTTGGTTTTTCCATGGGGAAATTGCTGGCATTGATTCAGGAACCCCCTGCACAGTTTTGCATTACCATCAAACTTGGCAGGAGTTGGCAGATGAAGACGAGAAGCCATGGCAGGAACTTGAACAGGTGCAGCTTGTACAGAAACAGAAGAGTCGCCTGAACTGAGAGTAGTTTGAATGCTATCCAGGTAGGAGGACAATTCTTGAAGGAACTGCATGATTTTTCCCCATGCGGTTTCCTGGCTCACAAGCCGATTCCCCAGGCTTTACATTGAGCCCACTAAATGGGGCAGATCACCAGTGGGATTCATTAGGCCCGTGCAAACTGTTACGCCTTTGGATCTGTATGTGCCCAGACTGGGTTGTGTCTTTGGAGCTGGACTGGTGACTATGTGGACAAAGCTGGTGGCTTGATAATGTTCCTCTGCATGTAGTGAATGGACTGGTGCAGATGGTGATTACACTAGCAGATGGAGAGCAAACAGGAACTGGATTACTGGACCGGACTGGAAATGGAATGCTGTACCGTACTGTAAGCGGAATGCTGTAACCGAAATGCTGCAAGAGGATTGCTGTAACCAGATTGGAACCAAAATGCTGGAAGAGGATTGCTGTAACTGGAATGCTGGAAGAGGATCACTGTAACTGAAATGCTGGAAGAGGATTGCTGTAACCGGGCTGGAACTGGAAAGCTGGAATCGGACTGGAGCCAGAAGGCAGCCTACACTGTTAAAGCTGGATTAATAGCAAGACTGTAGCAAGATAGATTACAAGACTGCAAACTGCTGGGAACCAGGTTGGTGTCTGAAATACAACGTTGCACTGCTATCACACTGTGCCCCTGCATCACACTGTCCCCCTGTATCACATTGAGCTACTCATTACACTGTGTCCCTACATTTCACTGTGCCCCTCATCACAATGTGTCCCTGCATCACAAGGTGTCCCTGCATCACACTGTGCCCATTCATCACACTGTGCCCCTCATCACTCTGTGCCCCTACATCACACTGCACCCCTCATTACTCTGTGCCCCTACTTCACACTGTACCCCTCATCACACTGAGCCTCTGCATCACACTGTACCCCGGCATCAGACCTTATCACACTGTACCTCTCATCACTCTGTGCACCTACATCACACTGTACCCCTCATCACACTGAGCCTCTGCATCACACTGTACCTTTCATCACACTATGCCCCTCATCGAATTGTAATCCTGCATCACACTGTGTCCCTTATCACACTGTGCCCCTTATCACTCTTTCCCCCTGCATCACACTGTGCCCCTTATTACATTGTGCCTCTCGTAAATCTGTGCCCCATTACACTGTGTCCCTTCATCATACTGTCCTCCATCATCACACCATTCTATTTTACTTCTCATTTTCTTCTTTTCTTCTGTTTTCTTCTTTTCTTCTCAGCGGCTCCTCACTGACAGCATGTGGTCATGATTATGACATAACGGCCGACAGTCAGTGAGGAGGAAGGAGGGAATGAGGCACTGTATTTTGGTGCTACAAGGCTCCTTTAGTGTAGGGGAGAAGCCCTGTAGTACTGTTATCAGAGAGGTGCAGGCGCCGCATCGCATATCACGCAATGTGGCCATCATCCATTAGCAGAATATTGTATTACGGTTTGTAGTACAATACTCTATTAATGAATGTTGCGGCCATATCAAGTAATGTGCAATATTCGGGCATTGGCAGCCTGCACCATATTCACCACCAGGTGGTCCAAAATGGATTTAAATTGTCTGGCCCAGAGGAGCATTCCTTCCTGCCCCAGGCCCAGCCTGCACCTGGTTATATATAGGCAATAAAACATAGAGAAATCATTAAGTACATCTACCAGCTCCATCATGCTGCATCACCTACCCACATCATGCTGCCACATCATACTGCCAGCTTGCCACTCCCAGCCACATCATGCCCCAATTCTAGTTATCTGCTGTGTCAGTTTCTTACATGATACATCCATCTGCTGATTATAGAGCTAATGATCAATTATAGATAATATCAAAGAGGTGGTAAATATTCTCCAACACATTACAACTGAATTAGTAAAAGGTTTGACATATGGAGCATGAAAACTATTGAATGAACAACCTGTTGACTTATTACTAGTTATATTCTGGATACAGTTCTGCCTGAGCTCTCCTAATGGTTATCACGCTGACATAGAGAATTAATTCTCTTCATAATTTATTTTTAGATACTAAGCTTTGCTGTCAGCTCCCTTCTTGAGCAGACATGCCCTCATTTAAATAACTTTGATTTGTCAGAAGCCAGATCCATTATATAAATAAAATCAATTTTCTCAGCTCACATTGCTGTAATTTGTTTGGGGCACAAAAAACTCAAGCAGTTGTGTTCTGCATGTAAGAGTATTATTTAAAATACCTTTCTTTTTTACCCCATCTATGAAACAATGCTAAAAATCCTATATTTTATTTTCTTAAATGACAGAAATGTTTATTTTAATGCATTTTGACATGTACTTTACTTTGAAGTGTGCAGAGTACACATTCTATATTTTCAAGAGAAAGGAATGACAAGCATTATTAGGAGGTACAGTGAGTTACATCTTCCCTGCTGTTTTAAAAGACAAATGCAACTTATAAAAGTGCTGGATGTTTTGTTCATTAATTAATAACTCATGGTTTTTTGCTATACTGTGTGTTATTATATTGTTCCTTTTATGCTTTCTTTTCCTTGCTTTAGACCATAATTGAGTCATTACTTCTATTGATAAGAAACAGTGGGATACACAGGCATAGACATACTGGTAGGTTAATTAAAAAATTAAAATTAACCCGTGTGTGTGTGTATGTCTATGTTGTGGGGACAATGCCCTTTTTATACGCCAACACCATGGGGATCTTAGTCGTAGTGGGGACAAAAAAAAGGTCCCCACGAAACTTACCAGCGGTGGACAATGCAGGAAAACCTTGCTAATATACTCAAAATTAAAATCTGTCATGTCCCCGCAAGTCACTTTAGTCAGACCAAAAGTGTGTGTGTGCATCTGAAGTGGAGAGGATAGTATGCGCATGCCACCACTAGATGTCAGTTGAACATACGTATGTTCAACTAAGCACAGGGATAGAAGGAGATTGCATTATTCAGCAGGTAATATCCTTCTTCTGCTGAAAGTAAAGTGGGTACAGTGGAGCTTGACAGAGCCCAGTGGTGGCTCCAACTATAGCCTGGAGAGCAGAGGAGATAAGTATGCCTTTGACACTTCAGAAGAGAGTGGCTCAGACACCAGCGGTGATGCGCAATTGTGTAGTAGTGGAACAGAGCAAAAGAACACAGAGACGTCTATCCAAACACTGTCCAAAAACAGTGATGGCTCCAGGGTGTGTAGCAAAAAGCAATACAGCCTGTACTGTGAGAAGCCCCTCTCAAAAATAACTTGGCATATCGAGAATGTTCACCGTAATTAGACTGAAGTTGTCTGGGCCATGAAATATCCCAAGCACTCGAAAGAAGGGTGCATTCAATTTGCACATCTTTGGAATACAGGGAACTGTGAACACAACTTTGAGGTGAGGAGGACAGGATGCAGTGTTCTGATTCCATGCAAACTGCCAGACAAGGAAATGGTTTTTGATGACTTCATGCACTGTGGTGCTTGTCAATGCTTGTTTGCAAGGAAATAACTGTGGTGACACATGAAACATGTAAGCTAAACCAAAAGGACAATAAAGTCAACCCTGTCAAAGAGTCCAGTATCGGTGTGTCTTTGCTTAGCCTGTTACACCTAACATCATTGGTGGCTTTTGAAAGTTCTTGAGCGACGACCACAGATGAAATTTTACTCACTGTCAAAAATGACCGATGCATCATGCAGATGGGACAGCATCTATTCAACTGGGTCGGTTCAGATGTTGGCAAACACAAGTATATCCATCAGTAGCTTTGAGAAATGGGAAGGCTACCATTACATGACAGAAGAGCTATCCCTTGGGAAAAGATGAAAGACCTTACCATCCCATCAAACTTTCTGCATGGAGTAGATGCAGTGAAGCTAGTAGCTGGCTGTGACAAGGAAGCCAATACATTTAAGACACACTCACTGGCACTAAAGGTGGAGCATGGCTTGCAAAAGGTATAGAGCATTTTGGAGTGCTTAGTAATGATAAAGTGCTGCACTGGTGTGGTTAAAAAATGCATGCAACTTCTGGAAGATCTATGAGGCAAGATGGAGTGAGCTGATCTCATCGACTGCATTGAAAACTCTTTAAGTGTCAGGATCTGCCTCGCTTCCTCTGCAGCTTCGCCTCAGGATGCTGCTTCATCTCAGCAGCTCCTGCCTCTGGGACTATATTGGACTTCCTTATTGTGTTTACCCTGCAGTACCTGTGAACCACCAGAGATGCTGCTATCGTGCTTTTTTCCTCTCAGCACCAGGGGTTAAATAGCTGCACTAAGCTAATCATTCGCACCTGATTGTCTCCTATTTATGCCTGCGTTTCCCAATTAGGTCTGTTGGTCACTGTTGTTTATGTTGCTGTTCCTTATTGTTGTGCTCACTTGTTTTCTCTGTTCTCTGGGACTCCTACAAGCTGCTGCCGTCATATCTGTATCTGATTTCTCTCCTTTCAGCCTGTCCACCTGCACCAGTTATATTTTTTGTTACCAGTTCTCAGCATCACCCAGAAATTGTTGTTTATTGTCTGCAAAACATGGTTCATTTAATTTCCTGCATTCTCTGGTTCATATCTGTTCAAATAAATATTATATGTTTTCGTCATACCCCAGGCCCCGTAGCTGTCATTTCCAGTGTCCAGCATTGAAGTGTCAAAGTATGATCAGTCCAAAAAACAGCTTTGGAGCCATTTAAAGATTCTGCTTCAGATTTTTATTCCTGGGACTCTTACTGCAATTGTTTTCATTTGCTTTCTCCTGCAATATGTCTACCTTACAAAGTACTGAACTACCTCTGCTACAGACTCTACAAGCCAATATAATTTTATTACGATCTTAGTTGGCTCAGTTTTCTGCTTTACTTAAGGACCTACTGAGGAGACTGTTTTCCCTTCACTTCCCATTTCTTCATTACAACTCATCCGAGCCATCTCTTGCCGAATGTGGCCAGTGATGAGTCGTCTCTTGCTGAAGGTGTCCAGTTCGAGTCATCACCTACCTTTGAGGGGAACCATTCTCAACTTTGTGCACTTCTGAAGTTTTGTGCATCATATTTTCCCTCCGTACCTAACCTCTTCAATGACCCAAGGAGGCAGGTAATGTTCTTGTTAGCAAATTTTAGAGAAGAAATCTTGGAATGAGCAAACCCTTCGAACAAGACTAGCCATCCTGTCTAATTTGAGACCCTTTGTTGTGGCAGTAATCGGCAAGTTTACACCATCTCTCACAGTGCCAACTTGCAGCTCATCTGTGCATCTGGCAGTGGCATCTATCACCCCAGTCCAAGAAATACTTTTGTGCTCCACCCAGTTGGTTCAGTCTCCTATTCCATGGAGATCCCGCAAAAAGAAATGGCAAAAGAAGAAAGGAGGGTCTGCGGTGCCTCAACTTTACTCTGGCATTATTTCCATCTCCTTTCCGCCCTTGGACAAGGACTTCTCTGCCTGGCAACCCATAGTGAACTATGATTCAGAATTCTTTAAGCACGTTTGGAGATATGGGCGTCTGGAATCCACCCTAAGGGGTGCGAAGTACTGTCAGAGTCTGCCTTGCTTCTTCTGCAGCATTGCCTCAGGATGCTGATTAGTATCGTCAGCTCCTGCCTCTGGGACTACTTTGGACTTTACTATTGTATTTACCAAGCAGTACCTGTGAACCAACAGAGGTGCTGCTATTGTGCCTTTCTCCTCTCATTACCAGGGGTTAACTAGCTGCACTAAGCTAATCATTCGCACCTGATTGTCTCCTAGTTATGCGCTGCCTCTCCCAATTACATGTGCTGGTCATTGTTGTTTAGGTTGCTATTGCTCATTGTTGTGCTCACTTGTTTCTTCTGTTCTCTAGGACTCCTACAAGTTTCTGTCATCATCTCTGTATCCAATTTCTCTCCATTCAGCCAGTCCAGCTGCCCCAGTTGTATTCCTTGTTACCAGTTCTCAGCATGACCCACAAATCCTTGTTTATTGTCTGCATTACTTGGTTTGTATAATTTCCTGCATTCTCTGGTTCATACCTGTTCAAATAAATATTATATGTTTTCATCATAACCCAGGCTCCATAGCTGTAATTTCTAGCTTCCAGCATTGAAGTGTGACATTAAGGAGTTGAAGTGGAACATGCCTCCGTTCTTATCTTTCAATGAAGATGTGAAAAAGATGCACTTATATCTCAATGAGAAGAAGCAAGAGTATAAAAGCAATGTATCCATCAATAATGGAGAAGCTTCTACTGGATTCCGTTGAAAATGACAGGTAACACCATCCTGAGATGACAAATGCTTTTTGCAGCTTAATACATTGTTAACTTCATAGTTTGATATACAGAGTCTGCATTAAGCAATGTTAAATCAGTTATGGCAGGAGTTATCTATGATGTCTCTTGCCCTGAACCCTTCATAAAATAAAGAGGGGAATATCTAAGAGGAACAAGGAAAAATTGCAGAAAAGTATGACAGGAAAGAGACAATCATAGAGGCAGACACAGGGAAATGATTAAACACACAGAAATAACATTAAGGGGGGTATTCAATTGTTAGCATTAACGGGGAAAAACGAGCGCTCAAAAAATCTTAGCGTTAAGACGGCAATTACTCGCGAAATTTCAGCTCGCTGCTCCCTGAAATTCCGCGAGTAAACTAACGTATAAACGCTTTTCACGCGCAATATTATCGTATAAACGGTAATATTTTTTGAGCGCTCATTTTTTCCCGTTAACTTTAACAATTGAATACCCCCCTAAGAGAAAGAGATTTAGAAAAAAAAGTAAGAAAATAAATTTGTTTTTGTAAAGAGTGTAAAGGACAGGTTGGTAGACAGTAACCAAGTACAGAAATTGACAGAGACCATAATAATTTAAAAAGGAATATTTTAGTTAGAAAAGTAGTCACTTAGGATTACTGAAATTACTGAAAGTGGCCTAGCAAGATCTATCATAGAGAAAGTTTTATTGATTTCTGAAGCGATAGTGCAGACAAAAGAGACCAGGGGGTAAATGTATAAAATAGCGATTTTTGCAAATCGCCAATATCCGGCGACTTTGCATTGTAAATTTAAAGCGGCAATGGCTTTAAAGGCATAACTTGCCTGTAAAGCTATTGTCACTTTAAATTTACCATGCAAAGCGTATCACCGGATATTGCCGATCTGCAAAACTCACTATTTCATACATTTACCCCCAGATGATAAGTTACTCGTATTAGGTGGCCAAAGTTGCAAATACTGAGAGAGTCACAACAACTGGGCAGTCATTTAACACATATAAGAAGAACCACCAAATACACATTGGGCCTGATTCATTAAGGAAAGTAAAGCCAAAAAAATGAGTTTTCTCCTAAACAAAACCATGTTACAATGCAAGGGGTGCAAATTAGTTTATTATTTTTCACATAAGATAAATATTGTCTGTTTTTTCATGTAGCACACAAATAATTGATAGCTGTATTTGTACACTGAAATTTGATCTAGAAAATGCATTACCAACTATAAATCTGCCATCATTTTAAATTTGCCTCCCCCTCCAATGCAACATTGTTATGCCAAGGTGCAAAGTTACTCATTTATTTCTTTACTTTCCTTAATGAATCAGGCCCACTGACTACATTCACAAACAGTGTACTAATCCACTGGCCAGCTAAATAACACAAAGACAGAATATAATTGTATATGCGTCTGCCAAGACAACAGTAAAAGGAGAAAGACAATCAAGTCTGTGTCTTGTATCTTGGGCTCTTGTTTTGGTTTGGGAGCTCCTCTCTTTCTGAGTCGCGGTTGGTTGTACTCTCCCTCTCTGAAGATGTCAAGAGCAGATGGGCTCTCTCCACTGCAGATGTCAGATGCATGTGCTCGCCACCATTACATGCAGATTCCTCCTAGCTGCTCCGTTGCTAGGTGGGTAGTTTAAAGGGCAGTCACATAACTGCAATGCAACAAATCAGCGCAGGTTTCTACGATTCCAGAGAGCAGTTTCATTGGCTGCCTGCACCATTTTAGTGTAGGTGGGTGTTTCTTATACTGTAGTGAAAGCAGTTAGTTTTCTGCAATTTTAGGTCTGAAGCTGCCTGATATTTGGTACTGTTTCCTGGTTCCATCACTGACTTTTCAGTAACCCTGATCATTCTCTGAATTACCACCTGTCCTGATCTTTCACTTGAACTTGCATAATCTCTGGATTGACACTTGTCCTGACCCTTTGCTTGGATATAGGCTCATAGTTTGATGCCAAACAGACTTCTGCTCAGACACTGGACCTGATGTTGGCCCGTGTGAGTACCTGGATTTATTTTGTTACACAATATTCTGTATAGTTTGATTAGAGTCTCCAAATATTCCTGGTGCCCGCGTCATTTTTTGAATGAGCCTCTACTACTGCGTGCACAAAACCTGTGGGCAACTGAGTACTGGTGAGCATGTCCAGCTGTAAGTGAAATATGGCTGCTATAGGTGGAATCAGTATCTGGAAAGATAGGAGCCAAACAGACCCACATGTCAACTAGAGCACCACATTTATTATATGGTAGATATATAGAAAGATAGATATAAGGCCCAGAGGTGAGGGTGCCATAGCCGCTGTTCTCCCTGCAATGGTGGTAGTCAAGCCACTGCCTGTACCCACAGTCATTTGAAAGCAAGCACAGTGAAGGACCTGTGCATTTCAGAAGTACAGATCAGGCGCTGCAGGATAATGGACTGCATTGCTGGCCCTCTCTCAGATTTTTGTTATGGGGTCATGTTGTGTGCCACAGAGATAGATAGATAGATAGATAGATAGATTACAACTTATCTTTTATAAACAAATAAAGAGATTGCACTCAATCTATGTGCATTAATTATCTCTTTGTCTAGCTCTCTCCAAACAAACATACTTTTCTTACTATACAGATATAAACATCGCAAACCATTGGCATATAACATTTAGTGTAAAGTTTAATTGTCGTGTTTTTATTTGCTGGACAAATTAAGACTTACTAAAATTATATAAGCTGGACGTACATGCTTGAGGAAAATAACCAGATCACTTCAGGTGCTACACATAGACCATACCAGGAAATGACCAACCAATTTTGAACTGGCCATTTCGACGGCACACCAGTCGCTGAATACCACATTGTGTGCGACCAGCATAAATAACATTAAGGATCACTGATGATTTCCAAAAAATAAATACTGACCTGTACTGCTTCTACATTTGCACAACTGCGTCTGTTTGTCCACCTTTTGCATTATAATATGCAAGCCCACTTGGCGGTGTTTGGAATCACCCCATGAAAATCAATCTGCACTTAACTTTGTGCGCTTGTGAAAATAGTGGAAAATGAACATAGTAGATAGCGTTCAATATTATGTTACTACTCTATGAATTTCAATGATCATATTTTTCTCCTAAAATACTGGTTTCTTTAGTCTCACTGATGTTTTAAACTAATCAGGAGAGAGAGAGAGAGAGAGAGGAGACATTAGAGCAGGATTACATGTTTCACTTTTGTATGCTTGGATGTTTTTATTACAATGGTTGAAGAGCACCAAGAAATGTGGGTTACCCATCTCATTAAATTGACAAGAAGAGATCTTATCTATAGTGCCTCAAATTCCTTTCTTGGGAAGAAAATTGCTTTTTATCCACCCTCAAAGAAGGGAACACCCCCTAAATCTGGCTTCTTGACCATGTGAAAAATAAAGTGCACATAAGAGAGATCCGTCCAGCATATTATATGTCCAGCACATATAGTGCCATTGCTCATTTTGTAAAGTAACATGAGCAGCATAGCAGCTCATGTGCCCCTATATAGCCCAATTTACGGCAGCATATAGTCCTATCTTTAGTGTCGGACTGGGACATAAAGGGCCCACCGGGGGAATGCGGTGATAGGGGCCCATTACATTGGGGTGTGGCCAACTGCAAGAGGGGGTGTGGTCAGTCATTAAAGGGGTGTGGTCTGTCCACAGAGGACAACGTATAGCACCAAGTGTAGTCTATAAAGAAAAAGTAGACCTTGCAAATAAGGTCAATTTCACATGTATCATGTAAAGAAAATAGAGATGAAATGTGTATCAATCAATAAATAACCTTTATTTATACCGATAAACAAATGTATGATTAAATACAAAACTATACATTAGAAATAGAAAATTAAACAGCAGCTTTTAAATGAAAGCACATAAATTAACCATCAATGGTTGTAACATACAGTTATGGCCATATTTTTATTTAGTTTAACAGCCTCCCCATTAACAGTATAATTTTATGTTTACAAGTAGTGCTTTTATATTGTCCAAAACTAACCCCCCTACCCTATCCTCTTTTTCAGTTCAAGGCACCCTTAGGGCCTCCATAATTTTTTCAAGGCACCATTAAGCCAAAATAATTACCAAGTAGTCCCCCGCCTTGCTTAACACTGGCCACAAGGCACCCCTGTGAGATTGCCGAGGCACCCCAGGGAGCCACGGCACATGCCTTGGGAACCACTGAGCTATACATATATATATATATATATATATATATATTTATATATATATATAAAAATAATAAGCAAAAGGCGCTTAGTGCATTATTAGAAAAACACCAAATTTGTGACAATAATTTTTATGTATATGTGTGTACCTCATACACAATATAAATATAAAAACATACAGATTTACGCAGCAGGCAGCTCCTCAAAAAAACAAGCACTCATTTGCAAGTGCTCAAATAATTCTAAAAGACAAAAGGAGAAGCGCCACGCATAGTGTATTAAATGACCAACAATTAGTCTTCTCAATGTGGCAAACAAGTGAATTGGCCTCGTACCAAAAGACAAATAATAAACAGCTTATCTGTAATTAGATTCCCGACATCCTATATAGACTCCTTGATGTCCAGTCCTTATGGTTCCAGAAGTTCAGATCACTATGGACTCAGAGCAAAACTATTATGGTGTAGTATGCCAAATAAGGCTACCAACAATTCCTCAAAACTGGGTACCAACATAAGCTCATATCAATATGATCCATAAAAGTGTTTTATTACAAAGATAAAATCATTAATATATATAAAATGCGCCCGTACATAGTATATAACAAATATAGGCTTATCTGCAGTCTTTCCTGATGGTAATCACGGATCTCTCAAAACCACCTGGCCGGGGTAGATATGGTGATCCACGGAAAAAACACAGAAAACGCCTTATCCCCCTCATTCATTTAGAGTATTTTCCCATTCTTTCATAAAATGCAAGTTATCCAAACCAAAAGTTGGATTTTTTCGAATCCTTAAACCTCTGGGTATTCTTTTTGCCTTGATATATTCCTCTAGAACCGTAATATCCCACCAGGTTCTTATATATATATAAATAAATAAATATCTACATCTATACAAATACACAATACCAGATGTTTGCTTGGATACTTGTGAGAAACAACAATATGGTGTGACTGCTCTCCACACCTCAATTATTCTGTCAGCAATACAACAAAACAACCTGTCCTTGGTGACATGTTAGTATTAGATTAGTTCTTAAAGAATCACTTGTTAACATATACTCATATATATCTGATAGTGTTTTATCCATTTTTCCCTACTGGAATAACTGGCATTCTCTAAAACAAGTATGTCATCAATATGTAGGTGAGCACTGCACACACACTGAATAATATTCAGGTGCCAGTATTTTCATGATATATCCTCTACTTCCACTTCCATAAAGTAGGACAAATAATTATGAAAAAGAGAAATAGGGATCAGGCACAAAAAGGGAGATGGAAAAAGGATAACAAGTGCCTGTGCTAAATGGTATCACAAGATGTAAATAAATAGTAATAGCAGCATGAATATGAGGTATGCCTGTAAACAGGACAAATAATTGGAAGATGAGAGAAATAGAAATATTTACACAGCCTCTCTTAACAGTAAAGCCTCCTTCTGCTCACAGCAGCAACAGCAGGAAGTTGATGAACTAGGAAGCAGAGTCATGGGCCACTAATCCCTCCTGATTCTCCTCGACCTCTCAGCGGCCTTTGACACCGTTGACCACCCCCTCCTGCTTCACACCCTTCAGTCCATTGGCCTCTCCGGTACCGTCCTCTCCTGGTTCACCTCTTACCTTGCCGACCGTTCCTTCTCTGTTTCCACCTCTGATTCTCTCTCCCCCTCTTCCTCACTTCCAGTCGGGGTCCCTCAGGGCTCTGTCCTTGGACCCTTACTATTCTCACTATACACCTCTTCTCTGGGTGCACTCATCAGCTCCTTCGGCCTCAAGTACCACCTTTATGCTGATGACACTCAACTCTACCTTTCCTCTCCTGATCTCTCTCCCTCCCTTCCCTCCAGGGTATCCGCATGTCTCTCTGCCATCTCCTCCTGGATGTCCTCTAGATTTCTTAAACTCAATCTTGCTAAAACTGAACTCATTGTCTTTCCTCCCTGTCGTACCTCCTTCCCCTCTGACCTCTCCATCACTGTTGACAACTCATTTATCTCCCCTGTTGCCCAACTCCGCTGCCTAGGTGTCATCCTCGACTCCTCTCTCTCCTTTGCCCCTCACATTCACTCTCTCGCCAAATCCTGCCGTTTCCAGCTTCGCAACATTGCCCGCATTCGGCCCTTCCTCTCCCAGGATGCCACTAAATCTCTCGTCCACTCTCTGATTATCTCTCGCTTGGACTACTGCAACCTTCTCCTTATCGGCCTCCCCCTCTCTCATCTCGCTCCCCTTAGATCTGTACTTAACGCCGCTGCTAGGCTTATTTTCCTCTCTAGCCGTTCCACCTCTGTATCCCCACTCTACCAAGCCCTTCACTGGCTCCCCTTCCCCTACAGAATCCTTTTCAAGCTCCTCACTCTGACTTACAAGGCCCTCGCCAACTCCACTGCTCCCTACATCTCTAACCTTATCTCTATTCACACTCCCTCCTGCTCACTGCGATCGTCCAACGATCGTCGCCTCTCTTCCCCTCTGATTACCTCCTCTCACGCACGTCTCCAAGACTTCTCCCGCGCCGCTCCCCTCCATTGGAACAAGCTCCCCCGCTCCATCAGAACTTCCCCTAATCTGTCCTCTTTCAAACGAACATTAAAAACCCACCTTTTCCTTAAAGCCTTCTAGTCTCATGCCTAAACTCCCACCGGTCGGCTACCTCTCTTTCTCATCTCTTCTTCCCTTCTCCCCCTTCCTCGACTCCATCTCCGTTTCTCCCGTCTCTCCGTCTCATCCATGTGTCTGTCTGTCTTCCCCTCCCTTTAGATTGTTCGCTCCTTTGAGCAGGGCTCTCCTACCTTCTGTTTCCATCACTTTTAACTGCGCTCTCCAGCTACTCAGCTCACCTCCTCTCAGTCCCTCTGCCCTCTGTCTCCTCTCGCCTCTCTCCGCTCCCCTCAGTGACTCTCAACCTGTCATCCGTGCCCACCCTCTTGGGCCATAGTTACCTGCCTATACTCACTTTTCCCCTCCCTCCCTCTCTTTCATGCTGTGCCTGAGCCCCCAGAGTTATAGTGCTTACTGTTACTTGTACTGTGCTGTTTCACCTTGTACTGTGCCATTGTTTGTCCTTGTACGGTGCTACGGATACTTTGTGGCGCCCTATAAATAAAAATTATTAATAATAATAATAATAATAATAATAATGATCACGAGTCATTCCCCTGCAGTTCACCTCAATCTCATCTCACAGTAGCTGTCTGTCACTGAGAGGCTCACAGCAGCAGCTGGGAGGCTTAAGGTTGCAGACAGCAGTGGTGCACACCTATCATAGTAGATAGTCTGAGCTCTCTGTTTTTATGAAAATCGATCAGGACCATCTTTACTTTGCTCCGCCCCCCAAGGAAGTGGGTGGGGCTATCAGCTGTCGGGGCCTACCGGTGGATAGTCCGGCTGCCCGGCAGGCCAGTCCGAGGCTGCCTATCTTCATATTTAATACCCACCATCTAGTCCCTAAGAGCGACTATATAGCCACCTCTTATTACACCACTATATTAATGAATGAATGAAGAAGAATTAAGTATACTGGAGCTACTATCAGATGACTAATAAGGAGTTCACTACATGAAGTGCAACTTTATCAATCTAAACAATATCAGTGCTAGGTTTGCCTAATTTTTTTAAACAGACACCTGTTTGTGTAATTTATTCTCTGTGAGCACAACCAAAACAGTTGTAAATATGTTCAGAAGGACACAGCTATAATGAGACTTACAAGAAGCGAGTTGCAGTTAGAAGCATATTGCTCCAATTTGCAATGGAAGGAGCAGACAGGACACTTTTGTTTTCTGAGACTGATTCATTGATTATTTTTAGACATATCACATAGTTGAAATACTACATTTGTCTAACATTAATCTACAGATCAATATCAAATTACTTTGAATGCAGTAAGTCACATAAAAGAAATAAGAATTACACTGCATTTAGATTACAGTAAAGACTTTGGAGTTTACGTAAAGATCGATAAACACCGGCAAGTGTGTATGAGATCCATCACCTTAAAACACAATAATTCTAGTTAGAAAATGCAATTTGCTGTATTGGTGCTTTAGAAATGCAACTGAACCAAAACCTTAATTGTAGTATCTGGTGGTGAGTGTAACAATTTACAGTTACTGTAATTGATCATTTTACACTGAGATAACTTAATAAGGACAAATGTATGCTTTGATTTATATGCGTTGTACAATGCAATTTACACACAAAAGGAAGGTTTCACAAATGAGTATACAGTATATAAACATCTTGGTGCCCCTGGTCAATTTGCATGTCTTACAATAGCCTCTAAGTGAAGGAAGTTAAGACAATATCTGCTGGGTATAAAAGAAAACATATTTTTACATATTTTATTGCACAACTATTACTATTTATTTGCTAAATTTAACAGATTTTTAAGAAAAATTAAAACATGGATGTGGCATGTGCACAAGTTTGAGCACCTTGTCAGTCAATACTTATTAATACATCTTGAGATGAAATGGGGTCCAACTGGACTGAGGACGTTTTTTTCATCACCTGTATCTCACAGTTTATTGTGCAGATGGGCAGCTTGGGGGAAATCCTGTATTTGGGAAAGGGATGCGGTGATCAAGGTGGAGAAGCAGCAACGGTCATTGGCCGAGCGCAGGGAGTGGATGAGAGTGTGGATAGAGAGGAGGTTGGAGAGATAAAGGCCAGTTGTGTGGGAGAGGGCCTTGTAAGTGATGGTGAGGAGCTTGCAAGAATTCTATTGGAGAAGGGGAGCCAGTGTAAGGCCAGGAAGATAGAGGAGGCAGAGGAAGAGCAGCATGAAAGGAAGGTGAGTCTCATGGGCGCATTAAGTATAGAACAAAACAAAGGGGGGCGGGGTGAGAACGGGGAAGGCCAGTGAGGAGAAGGTTACAATAATCAATTTGTGAAATGATGAGTGCATGGATGATGGTTTTGGTGGCATCCTGAGATAGGAAGGGCTATATGCGGGCAATATTGCAAATATCACGATCTGGGCCCGCTGATCACTCGGTCAGGTCCCAGTCCACTTACCTATGGGGTCCCCCGTCGGTGGTCTCCGCTGAGACGCTGCTGCTCTCTCGGTCCGACGGCATCTTTGGTTATGGGCTGCACATGCACAGTCCGTCCTTTTGTTAGCTCGCATTCATTCGTATTGGCTAGTGCCCTCTATTGGCTGCATTATTTAAGACACCTCTTTCTATCACTCAGTGTCAGTTCTTTGAGTCTCTCCTTGTGTGGACATGTTCTGGCTCCTCTGTACTGTCTTACCTATATCCGCTATAGTGTTCTGAACATTATTGGACCTCTGCTGCTTTCTGTTGTATTCCATCTGATCCAGTTCCTGCACTCTCTGGCATATCTGAACCTAAGTATACACCAGGCCGCAGATCCTTATTCCTTTCTACATCTGCTATAGTGTTCTGAACATTATTGGACCAATGCTGCATACTGTTGTATTTCACCTGATCCAGTTCCTGTGCTTCCTAGCATGTCTGGACCTAAGTATTGTTAGGCAAACAGCTAATATCATGAGCTTGCAGAACAGGATGTAGAGATGATCACCTTTAACAGCCGCTATTCCCATAGAGCTCGTTGTGCTCAGATGCCCCCAGGTTTTAAACTCAGCAAAGTACAAGCTTATGAAAGTACCGCAGCGAGGAATAGAGGGTGAAGTCAGAAGAACAACGTAATCAGAATCAAGCCGAGGTCCAAAGGCACAAACAGGCAGCGAGGTGAGGTACAGGCAAGGGTCAGGGCCGGCAGAGAACAAGGATATTGGAGTCACAGGCAAAAGAGTGAGGCCACCAGCAGTAATCAGAGTCCAGGTAAAAAGCCAAAGGTCATACACAAAATCCAGTCAGAAGATAAGCACAATGTACAATATAGTTGAGAACAGGTCAGCAACCTAAGCGCTCTAACCAGTAGGGAGGCTAAGCCCTCCCTACCTTATAAACATAAGGAAGCCAATGAGGAGGGGGGAGCCACAGGGGTGGCAATCAAGCTCAGGAGGCAGTAATAATTAAATACTAGATGTGCACGCGAACCCAGCTGTCAAACTAAATGGGCCGTGGTGGTGAGATCAGAAGCATCCCGGCTGTTGCCCTGGTGACAGCCTGGGCTCGTGGTCTGAAGTGACCTCCTGTTTGTCATGGCGACGGCCGGGGCGCGATATGCAGGCAGAGAGTGAGCCGCGGCGATTACTGGGGAAGCCATGACTCGTGACAAGTATACACCTGTCTCCAGATGTGTATATTCTTCTATACCTGCTAAACTGTTCTGAACATTGTCTGGACCTCTGCTGCATACTGCTGTGTTCCGCCTGATCCAGTTCATGTGCTTTCTAGCATATCTGTACCTAAGTATATACCTGGCCGCAGATCCTTATACTCTCCTATACCCACTACAGACTTCTGAACATTGTCTTGACTTCTGCTGCATACCGCAGTAATCCACCTGATCCAGTCCATGGCTGAGACCATACTCTTCTGCGTATTTATTTTGCTACCTCATACCTACCTGTACTGTTCCTATTTGTCCTATAGACGTTACCTAATATCAACTAGGTGGGCCGAGACCTGCTGTACGGGTGCAGCTAAGCCCATATCCCCTTACGGGTGTCACTGGTGAAAACCTCCCATGTCATTAGATTCTGCATCTTCTAGGAGGTAGTGCTAAAATAGGCAAGTCAAAGGGTCTTATGAGTCCCCTTGATTGTGACAACATAGTTGGAAGTGACAGGATTGGGAAAGGTATTTGATATGGGCAACAAAAAGAGGGAGGGGTCAAAGGTGACACCTAGACAGCGGAGCTGGGGAACAGAAGAGATGGTGGTGCTGTTGACAGTGATAGAGAGATCAAGGTAGGATGAGGATCTGGAAGGACGTAAGACAATGAGTTCTCTCTTAGCAATGTTAAGTTTGAGAAATCGTGAGTACATCCAAGCGGTGATGGCAGAGAGACAGTCAGATATGCGAGAGAGGACAGGGGGAAATCAGGAGAAGTCATTTCTTGTTATTAGGTGCACTATGCCCTTGCTATTGCCTGCAATATTGTATGTATTAGAAATAAAAAGACTATTGTCATATGCTGTGAAAATAGCTGGACAGGAGAAGCCTTATTGCATGACATGATGGAAAGGTATTTGAGTTTGTTAAGGTAAATACCATTAGTCTCAAATGTCCATTGTTTTGAGGCATGGCTGTGCTGTGCTCTACTACACATTGCACAATATATCCAATCACTATATTGACTCTAAATGCAAAAGAATGCACTGGAAAATAAAAAAATTATAGAATTAATGTCACATGGTAATAATAAAGGCATTAATGAAATACATTTATTAGAACATTGTTAATGTCTACTGAACATACAAATAAATATTACAGTTGCACATGATTGCAAACTCATGTTACAGCATGCATACGAGACTGTCATCATTACTGATCAGGACTTAGACTAGTCCCAGAGCTGGTGCAAGAGATACGGCAGAAAAATAGGTTAATTTCACAGCTGTTGAACTTTGTATTTCCGTGGCTGCTTGTGCTTGAGTTTGGCATGACAATTTTTGGACGCTTTGTATAGCAAAATATCCCTTCCCCACCAACTTCACTCCTTAAATTTGGAAGTGTAGTGAATGCTCCTTGCGCTTACTATGGCATGAACAATGCTTGCATACAGTCCTTGTCTCTCTGTTTAGCGGCTGTATCTGTCTATTCTGGGCATGCGCAGATTGATTTTGCGTGCGATATGGTCAAAATCAGCAGATAAGTGCCTTGATGAATCATGCCCAGCATGTCTAACAGCTACATAATTTAAGTGCCCACTGATATACCCCTGCTAAAGGGGGAGGATTGGGATATCTTGACCTTACTCCCTGTGTAAACAGTAAACAGCAAAAAATATAAGGAGAGCAAAATGTCCATAGATTCATTCTCTCTTTTAGGATCATGGTGTATATAACACTAACACAAAAGGACTCTGGGCCAGGCATCAGAGGAAGAGGAAGCCCTACCAGGACAGGGTCTGGAAGAGCCAGCATCCCATGCTGGGCAACATAGAAACTGTTTAGGTAAGTGGTAGTGAGGATAACACTCTGAAGGATTGTGAGATTGTTGCTTTGTTGTGCTCTCTGCAGAGATGCTGCTGAAGAGTACATGCTAACATTTACCCTGTACCTTGTGAACATATTATGGTGTTGTGCTGTCATAATAAAGCCTTATTTTGTATATATTCTGATCTGACCAAGTGAGTTGAATCCCATGGAGGGTAACTAACACCCCAGCTAAGGGTAGTTCCCTGACATTTGGTGGGTAGCAAGCAGTGGGGTTACTCTGCCTGGTGTTGGAAGAACCAGGAAGACTTCATGGGACACATGTGGTTGTGGTCCAATAGCCTTGTAGGGACAGAAAAGCACAGTTTACACAGCACCCAGAGGAACTTGATCAGAGGAGTTACAAGAAATGTGAGCCATGAACAGCTATAGCTCCCTAAAATTTGTCTGAACTTCGGGGAATATGCTGGGCAAGGGAAATTGCCACCACTCAGGATAACTCCAGAACACAGCAGAAACTACACCAATGGGACCTGTCCATACTCAATGATGCTATCAGGATGGAAATAGTGAAGAACCCAGCAGTGAAAGCCACTCAAGTTAGGACTTATGTAGCAGAAATCCTGGAGGCAAAGGAGTCAGGTGAGGACCAGAAGCAAACCCATATATTGGTGCTGAGTGATGAGGGCATGTCATTTGAAAATCTGTATGAGGTGGACATTATTTAGGAAAGTCAGGAGGACTATCCAAATGTGGTGGCGGAATGCTCCAAGAAGACCAGCGCAGTTTATATTGCCCGAGGAACAAATGTTACTGGAACCCTCAGACATTGCCCTACACTTTCAGGAGCAGCTAGTAAGGCTTCCTGAGATAGCATCTACCGTACAGACCAACCCACCCCAGGCCAGTCAGCAGTGCGCAGTTTAAGCTATGACTGTTATGCATTTAGCACTATTGTTTTATATATGCATTTAATTCTGTGTAGACGCCATCTAGTGGCCAGCCTAGTATCAGCTTAACTGAACACTCGGGCCTCCATAGTTAGTTATCAGTGCACATTGGATAAATGACAGCAGGTCACCACCTTAGTTCTAAAATGTTGTCAGAGATGCAGTATATTCTCCCCTCAGCACAACTTTGACGGTAAGAATTTCAAGTTATGCATTTATGCCATGTTTTCAGACCATTATATCTGGTTATATCGTAAATGCATTTTATCATTTGTATTACAGTTTTACCACTTGATCTCACATGTTCCTTACTACTAAAATAAACACCATTCTTCAGATCAAAAGTGGGAGTGGTTTTGCTATCTGTCTGATTATACTCAGGCCATAGGGAAGTTTATAGTGAAGTCAGAACAGTAAAATATTGACTGTCAGAAAGTGGGACACATATATTCTGATTAACAGACCTGTTATAGTGTCAGCTCAATTATCTGCACATGACAGGACAGCAGTTTCAACACAGTCTGCAACAGTGGCCACTCAGCAATATGAGTACCAGCATTTCACTTCATAGAAACCTACACATTGTCAGTTCAGCCATCTGGATACAGCAATACAGCAGTCCCTGCATAGTCAAACACAAATTTAACGAAGCCAACACCCTGACTTCTCAGAAAGATTTAGAGAACTGAGTGACTTATTAATGGAGCTTCAAGTAGCCAAGTCTGAAGAAGACTTACCGGGACTTGCCTCCCTTGACTCAGTCAGAGGCATTAATAACATAGTACAAAAGCTACCTTACAATCTGCAGGAATAATGAGTCAGCCCTTGCTCCAAATACAAACCGCAGAACAAGGTGCCACTTCCCTCATTATGTTCTTTGGTGGTCTTTGTACACCAGCTAGCTAAGACCAAAAATGATCCTAGTTTTGCCTTTTCCCTGTCAAGTGGTACCCCAATGTTACCTAACCCACACAAAACATCAATCACAGTTCACGAGACTAACGTACATTCTCCAGGTTCCTTCCACAGGTCTGCCAGATACATCAACCAATAGACTAGAGACTAAGATACTGGTAAACAGTGTCCTCTGCATCCTATCCTGAAATGCAGCAACTTCAGAGAGAATTACAAAGCCTTCCTACAAAAAATTACAACAGCTACAAGTGTGTTAGGAACTCCTTCAGCCAGTACAGCAAAACCCGGAGTCTGCTCTGAAGTCTGGTGTTCACTGTTGCCCCTAGTGGTGGGGACAGACTTGGCTGCAGACACACAGAGGGTCGAGAGGTGCGTACCGGCTAAGGAGAACCCAGGAATAGAGTGTTATGATAGACAGCAGCGTGGGGTCCCGGCCAGAATCGGTGCTGGCAGCAGACAACGTAGCCGGAGAACAAACCAAGGTCAGGGGTCACAGGCACAGGTTTAGAATCCAGGGACAGGCGTAAGATCAGGGTCACTAGCAAAGGTTCAGAATTCAGGTTCAGGCAATAGATCAGGGTCAGAAGCACAGGTTCAGAGTCCAGGAACAGGCAAGGGTCATACACGGATAATCAATCTTAGGTTTAAACACCAAACACAGGAACAAGGTAGCAGGCAGCAGTACTAAAACAGGACGCTATAACCATCAGGAAGGCTAAGCCCTCCCTACCATTAACACTGTAGCCAACCAATCAGGACAATGCCCTGCAACAAGACACAGGTTAGGTTAATTATAATAAAGGACCTAATTATCCCGCAGGCTATAGTGCGTGTGAGCAGTACTGAGTGGCCGGGGAGCGAAAGCAGAGATTTCGGTGTCCGGCCTTTGCCCTTGCAATGGTCAGAGCCGTGAAACAGGAAGTGACGTCCCGGTCGTCATAGCAACGGCCGGGACGCCAGAGAGAGCAGGAACTGAGTCGTGGCGGGGCCCGTAGCCACCGCGGTTCATGACAAAGTGCTGCTCTTTTTCATCCCACTTTGCCGAGGACTGTAAGTTCAGTATCAACTGCACAGAATGCACCAGCAAAGATCACAAGACAGCTTTACACCCTAGGCCTTCACCACTACACTATGACTGTACTACACAGTCATAGTGACACTAAGCATGGCGAAGAGCACAGTGGAGAGGGAAGAAACACTATTGCAGTCATACCAGAGATTGCTTCACAATGGCCCAAAGTCTGTAAAGAAGCCATAAGTGGCACATCTGGTCCCAAAATCTATTTAGTCACAGTCTAACTAGAGAGCAAGCCAGACAATGTTGTCAAACTTTATGCAACCCTAGATGATCAAAGTAACAAGTCTTTAGCCAGATCACTTCTTTTGAGATCTTTAGTATCAAAGGTCCCAATACTCCTTACTCATTAAAGACCTACAGAGGGAGTTTTGAGACAACAAAGAGGAGAGCTATTGGCTATCAAGTCAAGTCCATGGACAGAAAGACATGCTTTCCCTCACCAACTATCACTGGGTGCAATCAGATCCAAGATAATAGATTTGAAATTCCTACACAAGACATCATGCACATTTGAAACATAAAGTACATCTTATATGAGATAATTCTTCTCATAGGGAGAGATATTTTAAGGGTCCACAAAGTCAGAAGTCAGATCAATGGTCCGCACAATGCACCTAATGCTCGATGGCTAAGAGACACCAGCTTGTGTTAACAACATGCATACCCATACATTAGAAAATGGATGTCCTTCTCTTTTCCAGCCATGTCACAATCGCTTTCTCATAAAAGAACTGCCACACTGTCCTGTCATAGACTCCTCTAATGACAACCACGTCTGTGACAACTACCAAGATTGTCTAGGTTACACAGTATTCCAAAGAACAAAGAAGGATGATCATGTGGCAATGTCTATTGAGGACAATTGTTTGCAGTATATCACCCAAAGAAATCAGGTCAGATCAGAGTTGTGTTTGATTGCAGTGCCAAGTTTGAAGGTGTCTCTTTAAATGATCATCATCACCAGTTATTTATATAGCGCCACTGATTCTGCAGCGCTGTACAGAGAACTCATTCATATCGGTCCCTGCCCCATTGGAGCTTACAGTTTAAATTCCCTAACATACACACACATAGACAGAAAGAGAGCGAGAGACTAAGGTCAATTTGATAGCAGCCAATTAACCTACCAGTATGTTTGTTTGTTTTTTGGAGTGTGGGGGGAAACAGGAGCACCCGGAGGAAAGCCACGCAAACACGGGGAGAACAAAAAAACTCAACACAGATAAGGCCATGGTCGGGAATCCAACTCATGACCCCAGCGCTGTGAGGCAGAAGTGCTAACCACTGAGCCACCGTGATGTTCTCTTGTCAGGACCAGACCATAACATTCAAACTTCTCAGAGTACTCATCAGCTTCCAGAATGACATTATCATCTTCACTGCTGATATTCAACAAATGTTCCATTGCTTCCTCTTGAGGACAAAGGACAGGAACTTCTTAAGATTTCTTTGGTTCGGAGGTAACAAACCTTCAGAAGACATTGCAGAGGACCTCACCTGATCTAAGTCCACCCGACTTTTATCTATAGGGAGCAGCAAAATCTGCAATGTATCAAGATCATCCGCACACACTGGATGACTTCAAAGCAGTGATAACAGCATTCATTCAGTATTTTTCAAGCTAGCAACTGATATAGGTGTTTAGAAACAAAATAAAAAGGATCCAAGCCTGTCTTGATGCTAACGTGGGTCATCTTCAACATTGCTTATAATTATCATTTGTGTTTACATCATGTATTATACATTGTATATTGAAACATGTGTGTTAGTAAATATACATAAGTGCACGGTGACTTTCCGTACACCCTGTAGTATTAGGCTATGTTTGCAGCGAGGCCAGATGATTCTATGTTTATATCAACAATCGGGTACTACGGATCAGGAGATCCACCAATCCACAGTGCCACTATGTATCAACTGCTCACAATGCTGCAGGCCATGCTAAAAGAGCCAGTCTCCTTAAAGACATGTCATTGCTCACAGTACCTGAATTCTTGTGCAAAGCAGATTGAACCCAGACCCTGCCAGGTTCATCAAATATTTTCTTGATGGTAACCATGAAGTTGGTACAATTATATAGTTGGTGATCATTTACTTCCCAAAAGGGGTAGGCCTAGGCAAGAGCCTGCCCTAAAAGGAGAGAAATAATGTATGCAACTTTAGATTTTTCAGAAGGGAAATTGCCTGAGAGCAACGCAAATTGTATTGCACATTGTTTTAAAAATCCTCTGCATAATTTAGGGTAGTCATCAAACTTAGGTGGTTTAGGTATGCGCAAATGAGTATTAGCCACAGCAGGAGGTGCAGGTTCAGTGGAAGTAGTAGGTTGCCTAAAATCCACCAAGGTACCCTGGATGGTATCTATGCGCTTAGATTAAACCCAGTAAAAATTGGACTTTTGATTATCTGTCCTGCCTACCAGGTGTTACAGTAGATCCCTGGGAGAGGGATTATCTGCAGAATCTATTATATGGTCAGAGTAAACTGTAATGATCTGAAAGTTAGGATTCCTTGTGTTAACCTAGATTGGCACTGGCTGACCAGGGGTGTGGAGTCTATTGGATTCCCAGGTATTCACCAAGAACCACTGCAAGAGAACATGAGCTTAGCTGCCGAGAACTTGTAGGTCGCAGTCCCCTGACCTGCCACTAGGTTTAACACATGATACGAGACAAATTAGGAAAGGAAAGACGCAACTGACAGCAATCAGAGTAGCTGAGTCTGAATTGCTACAGGAATGGTTAATAAAGTAATAGGTAATGGTGGCAGGTGGAGTGTCAGAACAAGCTGGGGTCTGGTACACAACTGGACAATGCGGTACAGAGTCAGGAGACAATGGATGTAAGAACGGAGCCGGAGTCTATTACACAGGAGTGCAATGCGGTAGCAGAATCAGGAGGCAGATGGAGTGTCAGGACAAAGCCAGGGTCTGGTACACAAGTGGTCAATGAACAGGATTATAACTTGAGGAACGAGAGCACAGGACCTGAACAAGGACTGGGAGTCAGATAAACTGAGACACTTTTTGTTCTGACACTGCTAAAGTGTCAGTGAGCTTTATATACTCAGCAAAAAGGCTATGCCGACTCCAGTCACGATCATGTGACCGTCCGTCCGAACCAGGAAGTGCTGAGTTCTACACAGAGGCAGATGAAATCAACAGCACAGAAGTGTGGAGCAGGTTAGTTTGGGACTCATAAGTGGGGAGCAGCATGGGAAAGGTCTTGTAGGTGAGAGTGAGATGTGGTTACCAGAGACAAAACAAGGCGCAGATCAGAGATAGATCTAAGAGTACGAGAGGGGGAGTATTTTGATATGAGATTTGATATTTATGAAGGGGTGGTGTTGTTGAGGGCGTTGTAGGTAACGGGGAGTAATTTTAATTGGATTCTGGAGGACACAATGAGCCAGTGTAGGAATTTGCAAAGTGGTGCAGCAGATTTGGAGCAGTGAGTGACTCAGATCAGTCTGCAGCATCATTTAGGATGGATTGAAGTGTGGATATATGTGTGTCAGGAAATCCAGATAGCAGGAGGTTGCAGTAGTCAAGAAGGGAGATGATGAGGGAATGGTAACATGTCGAGTAAGTGGTTTATTCTGGTAATGTTTTTAAGGCAGAGTCGATAAGACTGGGATAGAGTCTGGAGGTGAGGAATAAAGCAGAGTGCAGAGTAAAGTGTGACACCAAGGCAGCGGGACATTCATATGGAGATAGCTGAAAGGCAATTGGTTACACTAGCTAGTACAGAAAGGGAAAGGTCAGGGGAAGAGATATAGATTTTGGTGTCATCAGCGTAGAGATGGTACTGGAGGCCCAATGAGCGAAGTGAAGAGGTAAATAATGAAAACATAAAGGGCCACAAACAGGCAAAAACAGAGCCTTGTGGGACCAACATAGAAAGTGGAAGTGGAGGGGAGGATGTGCCAAAAGTAGAAATACTTATGCAGCAGATTGATAGTTAGGAAGTGAAGCAGGAATGAACTGTGTCAGAAAGGCCAATGGATTGAAGGGTGTGTAGGATAAGAGTGTGATCACCAGTGTTAAAAGCAGCAGAGGGATCCACGAGAATGAGAACGGAGAAGAAATTATCCTTAAATTTTGCAGGAAGTAGTGCATTAAACACTTTTGTGAGAGCAGTTTCAGTAGAATTTTGGGGACGGATTGCAGAGAGTCAAAATGGAGTGAGAGGAGAGAGCGTGAGATAGTCATTTTGTACACTAATTGCTCAAGTAGTTTGGAGGCAAAGGGGAGGATAGAAATAGGGTTGTAGTTGGAGAGAGGCTGGATTGAGAGATGGTTTCTTTAGAATTGGTAAGATGGGCGCATATTTAAAGGAGAATGGAAATGTGCCAGTGGAGAGAGACAAGTTAAAGAGGTGAGCATTGGAGGAGACGAAGTGGGATAGTTGGGAGAGAAAAGAATCAAAGGGGACAGGTTGAAGGGTGAAATGATGAGACTTTGACTTCAGGTACTGGAGAGAATGAATTAAGGGTGGATTGAGGAGTATAGGTGAAGGTGGGCAGAGTGGGTGAAGTGTGTGGAAATTGGTATGAGGAAATCTATTGTTGAATGGTGTCAATTTTGACATTGAGATAGGTGGCAAAATCATAGAATCTGAGGGAGGATGGGGAGGGGGTGCAGGTGGGCAGATAAATGAGTTGAAGGTGAAAAAAGGCAATGTGAGTTAGAAGGGGTTGGGTACTTGTTAACGGGGACGAGAACCCAGACACGCTTCACACCTACATGAAAATTCCGATTGCAGGAAAAAAGGCAATCTAAACAGACTTACCTCAAAACCGAAGATCTAGCTTTCCGACGGCAGCAGATGCAGACACTCCGTTGAGGCAGCTGTCCAGCACTTCACTTTGGCATCAGTGCATCGTACATTAATGTTAATTTAAAGTGGCAATGTCTGGACCCTGGTAAGTCTGTTTAGATTGTCTTCGTTTTTTCCTGCAATCAGAATTTTGATGTAGGTGTGAAGCGTGTCTGGGTTCTTGTCCCCATTAACAGGATTACCACTGGTTAGAAGATTGGGGGGGGGGGGGGGGGGGTAAATATATCAAATAGCGATTTTTGCAAATTACTGATATCCGGTAACTTTGCATGCTAAATCTAAAGCAGCAATGGCTTTAAAGACAAAACTTGCCTTTAATGTATGTTTGTTTGGCAATTGAGAGGGCAGTGCTCTAACATTAAATACAAATAATTTCGAGTGGAAGAAATCAGGATAGAAACGAGATTTCCTCCAGTGGCACTCTGCAGTGCAGGAGCACTTTTGCAGGTAGTGGGTCTGTTTGGTGTGCCAAGGTTGGAGTTTGGATCGTCGGAACTGTATGTGGTAGCTGAAGCTGCATTTTATTGTAGAAAGAGGTGGCCTTATCAGAGTAGGGCAATGCAGACATAGGAGAAAATAGTTATTTTGGGGCCAATAGAATTGAATTGGGTTAAGAATACATAGGTGTTGTTGTGTACGTGTTGTGATAAAGTACGGCAAACACTGCACTACTGAATCAATCTTTCTGTTTATTTGGCAAGTGTTGGGATAGCATAAACAGCAATTTTCATCACAATTTCTCCCTCAACCCTACATCAAGCTAAACAGTAGTTTCCTCACTACTAGCCGTCCACTTACTGGCGTCAGTGGGCCCAGCCCACAAATTCAAACTGTGTTTTTTTAATCCTCCCTAGCACTACAAACGAATCACAACCCAACAAACCAATTACTGCACCCATGTTTTACACCTGTGTGTGTGTTTGTGCTAGAAGAAGAACCCAGACGGAATTTAACCCTGTCTGTAGCCTGCTTCTGCAGACTAGCTGTACCTGTTTCCCTATAGGAGAGGTGTGGAAAATAAGTCTCTTTGTCACAGTGTGGATTTGGGTGCAGGGGGGAGGGCATGAGGTAAGGTAGGGCTGAAGGAAAGGAGGTTGTGGTCAGAGAGTGGAAATGCTAAGTTGGTGGAGCTGTAGTGGGAGAAGACAAGGTCATGGTAGTGTCCATCACAGCGGGTTGGAGATGGTGGTCCACTGGGAGAGACTAAAGGAGGAAGTAAGTGAAAGAAGTTTAGTGGTAGAAGACATAGTGGAATTATCAATAGGAATGTTGAATCGACTGATAGTAGGCATGTCAAAGGATAGGAAAGAAGTAAACCAGGTTGCAAAATTTTCAAGGAATTGTTAAACTTGACCTGGTGGACGATAAATGACAGCAACCAAAGGTGGAGAGAAAAAAGTAGTCGATTAGAGTGGACTTTAAAGAAGATAATGAGAGGGATGGTTCAGAGGGTATGACTTGTAAGGTGCAACTTAGAGAAGTAAAATGACTACTCCACTAACTTGTCTGTTGAAATGAATAGATCATGAATGGATGCAAGTTTGTTAGAAACAGATCCGGAGTTCCATAGTGCACAGGAGAAGGGAAGAGAGGGTACTGGAGATATGTGGATTAGGATTGCGGATTGCGAGTACAGGGGGGTGGTAAATGTTTGGGATGGAGCGATGAGCTTGAGCAGAGAGTGGGGTTTGGACAGGGTCCAGGGTAACGTGCGATGTTACAAGCAGCCATGAAAAGGAGTAGGGTGAAGAAGTGGCCATGCAAATAGGAATTGTGGGTGTGAGGTTTATTTCTGTTTATGTAAGCTGGTGAGTGTGGTGAGAGCAGGAGACAAAACACTTCATGTGTGCAGACTAGTGAAGAGGGAAGTAGTGAAGGGAAAATCATAATAGGGGTGGGAGAAAGAGGATGATGGAGAAACAAGAGGAGTTTGTAGAGAAGGGCAGTGATAGTAAATAGGGGAGAGTGTAAGTTGAGTAGGTGCATGACGGAGAGGTGTGAGAGATGTGAATGAATGTGTATTAGGTGGGGTAGGTAATGAGTGAGTGGAAAGGAACAATTGATCCAAATTGTTCAGGCCAATGGAAGAGGTGAAAGGTGCTTTACCGCCCCCTAGCTGGGGTTATTATAGTAGGTAGTTTCTGTAGTTCTGACATGACAAAGTCCAGGATTGAACAAAAGATACAATGCTATTTTTACTTTTTCTACAGTAATACAACAGACCATAAGAATGCACACTTTAAAAAATAGGTCCGTGGATCACAAGTGTCAATAGGAGTTCCAGCAAAGTTTACCATTCACCTTAGTCATGCTACAGTTCTACAGTTGTACACAGAAGGTTCAGAAAGTCCTGTTATCTTGCTGTTCCCAGAGGCTTGACCAACACTCTCCTAGCGAGGTATCAGTCTCCCCACTCCTGTGGGTGGACCAATTTACCTATAGCCAGGCGAGTATCCCCAATGGAGGGAGGTAAGGACAGGTCCGCAGATGGAGCAACAGCTTCCTTCCCAAGAAACAGGAGAACGAGGATCACCAGGTCTGCTGGTAGACTACAGAAACTCAACACCAGTCAACCCTTCACCTTCCAGGAAATCAGTTTTCAGAAAATACACACATACCCCAACTCCCCTGGAGTGGCTCCTTATATCCATGGTCAAATTCACACTGTGTTATTCCATCACCTGGGAAAACCCCTGGGTCTCTCCATCTTAAACATTGGTGGGTGCTGGACCAATGGGTTGGAGTGGTAGTGGAGATGAGTCAGCCTTCCACAGTTTCTTGCCTGCTGTGTGCCTGTCACAATGTCTGGGCCAGTCCTTTGGAAGACCATGGATAATCCCTGGCTTTCCCCATCTCCAGATCTTAGATAGCACCCACTCCCCCATATATCTGCAATAAGCCTTTACCCTATCTGCAGGGTGAAATTTAAGAACTGGTTATGGAGTGACAGTGTAATCCTGTAAATTGACAGGCCGGTGGAAGGTGATCTATTTGGAGCGTGACCCTGTCCCATCACAAGATTCTATCTCAGATTTGTCCACAAACCCTAGCCTTTTAATATACTTCGGGCTGTTGACCACCCCTCAGTTGTAAGTAACACAAGTACATCCAGAGTTCCTTAATCATTTATTCTTTTGTTTTACATATATGCAGAAAAATACTGGAAATATACTGTAGTCCTGTAGTCTTAGATTAGTAAAATACTTAATGATCTCAAAGGAAATCCAACAGGAAAAGCATGAGATAATGTTGTGCAATATGATTCAGTTTTAATGTAAACCTCTTTGTACCATAAGAATATAAAAGCTAAAGTATTTCACTTTATGCTGGTACAGATCTAGAATCGGCATGAATAGAATTCAGCTAGCTAACCACAGAGTTTGAGATAATGACAATAAGCCAAGGACATAACCTTACCCTGACACACGACAGTGAGTGCTCGAGTACAGGGAAAGGAAACTTGAGATGTATTATATGCGCAGAGACAGCTTGTACACAAAACAGCTGCAGATCAGCAGAGAATAAACATATTCAGATGCGAATATATGCAAAATGAAAGTTGTTTTATTAAGATTATACAGAAAACAAGGAAAATTTTCCATTATTTCTTTACACAAATACTTTTTCATTTATTATCCATTTGTTTAATGACACAGAACAAGACAGAAAACTTTATTGGGATGTTTGCAATGGATCTCCCGAAACCATTAACAATACCTAAAGTTTGCACAGTGTTAGTTTAGTGCAGATCCTGGGAGTATGAGATAATTAGATGTCCCAGTAGTCTGGAGAAAGTAGAGGAACAATTGATTTCTTCTTCTTATGAATAGTACAGTCACAGTAATTAATTACCACTGGAAAGTCTATACAATCAATTCCAAAGACAATCATGTCTTAAATCATTTCTTCTGATCAACATTGTGGTAATTAACATCATTCTATTTATATAAATATCATGCATTTTTTCTGAAAAAAAAAAGTACGATTAACAACTGTATTACTTTTTATTCTTCTCAAATAAATCAACCAATATAAAACTCTTATAACCTTAAACTAAAATATTACATCTGCTGTAGGGTGTGAGATTAGTTTCAACTTACTCTAAAGTATCAGCATACTTGTATTATGAAGTAAATAATTTTGAAGTGGGGTTTGGTTGTTCCTTTTTTTAAGGAAGTAGTTAACACCAAGGAGTCTATTTACCAATCTGCGGGTTTGAAAAAGTGTAGATGTTGCCTATAGCAACCAATCAGATTCTAGCTGTCATTTAATTGAATGTATTAAATAAATGATAACTAGAATCTGATTGCTTGCTATAGGCAACATCTCCAATTTTTCAAGCCCACAGTTTATTAAATATACCCCAGGACTACATTATGGTAATCCGCAATGTCAGAAATTATGGGTTGAAATCAGCAGCTCGGTTTTCTTTTTATATTTTTATATAGCTATAGCAAGGTGATTGTTCTAGGAAATAGGGAGTTATTTCCAATCTTGCATGTTGTACTTAGAAGTTGCATGAACTGGACCATTTGCCATACCTATGTATAGGTGTGGCATTGCTGCTGTGTGGCAGTGGAATTATGGGGGGCTTCTGCAAACACAAGGAAATTTACTGCTTATACTCTGGTTTCATAGGAAGTAGATGTCAAGACCTCTTTCCAAAGTGCAGAACATGTATTGCTTACCTTTGAGAAATGAATCTATCTGGGCTTCCAGCTGAAGTAAATGATATGCTGAAATCCTGGTCTTGGATCATGTGCTCTACTTAGACCTCACTTGAGCTGCCAGTGAGTGCGTAAAGTACCCATTCTTTAGACCATGGAGATGTACCTCATTGCTGCTGTTTGTATCTGGAGAAAGATATGGATTTTAGCTTCCATCACTTCCTGACACATAATAAATAATAGTGAATGTAGGTATTCTCTTCTACTTTAGCTGGTAACTTGTATGTGGCATTCACTACCACTGTTTTGGTTTCTCCTCTTAGGAGGAAGAGTCTATAGTCCCTGAGGCTGGTACCAAAGCTACCCATAACTTATTGCATTATTACATAATTTGCAAAACAGGAATTTTATTTTGCAAAAATGTATCTATATTCCCATTGTGTGCATACATAAGTGCATGATTCTTTTTAGTTTGGGAAGTGCCTCTGCGCAAATGAATTACAAGACCATTTACAGGACTGAGGGCCCAGATGGGAATGCAGAAGCCAATAAAAGTAAAAACATCACTGATTACTACCACTTTTGGAACATCTTCCCTAATTAAATACAACTTTTCTTTATTCTTATAGGTTACTGTTCATAGGCTAAAATTCAATTTGTAACATTCAGGTCATTTAGCAGGGGTAAAGGACTGTGTGGCTGCAGTTTTGCGGGGTTGCAAAATACATTTTAAATCAGTTATATGCTGATAACAAGGGGCCTGATTCATTAAGGACCTTAAATGAAGAGGTATCTTATTTCAGTCTCCTGGACAAAACCATGTTATAATGCAAGGAGTGCAAACTAGTTTTCTGTTTTTCACATAATTTAAATTCTGACTGTTTTTTCATGTAGCACACATATATATCAATACAAATACATGCGGACCATGATAGACGGTGGTGGCCTGGACCGATACCAAAAACTTCAAAGACTAGTACTATGCACTTCTTGATGGGCAGGACATTCATCGATATACAAGAGCAGAGATTTAATAAACCTTGCTGCTTTATGAATACTGTGGATGGTGATAGATGAAGGAGGCTTGCATCCATACTACAAAACTTTAAGGACTATGCACACAATACATTTTTAATGTTACAGGGCATCCATTATAGACAGTGAAGCTACAGTACCAGGCAGAGGTCATTGGATGGACAGTGGTATGAATAAATAGAGTTAGACATTTATAAAAGTAAATAGGCAAAGGTGACCTGCACCCATACGAAAAACTGCTTCTTGGCACAGCATTCATTGGTGGCCAAGAGCAGAGCTTCCATACACTCTGTGCCATAATGCTGCCCTTCTGAATCAATCAAGGGAACTCACATATATTTATGAGGAGGACTGAAGAATCTGTCCCCCCAGGGTAAGTTTTTTCCAACCTGGGGGTAGAGTGAACTGCTCAAGACTTGCAGTAGAGGTGGAAACCAAGACCCAGGTATATAAATATGTAATGTATGTAAATAATATTTATATGTTCTATTAGTGAAGTAGCAAGAAATATGTAAAACCAACAGCTCAGATAGGCCAATATTGGCCCTTCCCATAGGGTGTAAGTATGTGTAATACTCACATTGATACAGATTTGGTTGCCCTAAAAAACTCTTGACAATGCAATTGAAAGTCCAAGTTCTGAGAAATTATGAGGACAGATTTTGACCCTAGCAAAGAATACATGTGTAGATATGATGGCTGCGGATTTACACTAAGTGATGGAATTAGAAAATCATATACACTGATTACTTATTTTTGAAATTGAATAGGAGAGAGCAAAGCCACAATGGCAAAATTACAAAATCCTTCATTAAGACAGCTCGCTGCAGACTTTGGCCAAATTTGGTGACAATTGGAACATTTGTGAGGGGATAAAATAGACTCGACATGACTGGAAAAGAATGTTAATGCTATAAATAGTAATCTAGGAGCAAAAACAGCTCAGAATGACATTATTTTATCCATTTCTGATTATCCACAACTGTTCAGTGTGCCAGATTTTGCACACGACCAAAGAAATTATTTGACTTTACACCATGTCCTTAAGTTGACTAGTAATGTTGGAGATATTGCGAGACCTGTCAACTTGGCTGGCTGTATGCGATCAATATGTGGTCAAAAATAAAGTATTGTCTCAAGTGATTACTGTGAAGGGGAGCAAGATAGAACAGCTAGTAGTTGGTTCACGTACCTTTAGTGTTGGTAGCAGCACACACTCAGGTAGGTGGTGGACACTTAGGAGAAAGGAGAACAAGGAAACAAGTTCCACAAAGGTTTTACTGGTCTGGAATCTACCTAGTCTTGAATAGATTTTGTAGAGCTTGTGCTTTGTGCCAGAAAACCCACCCCAATGTCTCAGTACAACCACAGATAGAAAGGGCTCATAAGTGTCCTTTTAGAAAAATAAGGGGCTACGAATGGAGAGAGAGAGATGACAGGCTGTTTCAGAAAAATGTTCTCAAGTGGAAGAAAAACAAATCCCCATTCATAGGCAAGCTTGAGAGAACAGTTAAGGTGGTACGGGAATAGGCCCATTCTCGGCTCATGGCTCCAAAGTTCGTTGTCACATTACAGAGTTGCCTTCCTGCTGATGTCCCTTGAGGTAGTGAAGTGCTCTCTGTGTCATTGCCTGGGTTCTGGTGTTGGGCCGAGTCTGGTAACCAGCTTGTTGCATAAGTTCCAGTATCTGGTATGGGTACTGGTACAGCCCAGAGGTATGATAAACCACTTGGTGAGTGGGCTCATGCTAAAGTACAGGAGTGCTGGTAAAGCCCCGGAGGTATGTTGGGCCACTTGGTGCACAGGTCAGGGTATAGTATGGGTCCTGGTACAGGACCAGAGGTATGATGAGCCACTTAGTGTGCTTGCTGTGGTATGGTAGGGGTGTGCTGGTTCAGCCCTGGAGGTATATTGGGCCACTTGGTGCACAGGCCATTGTATGGTAGGGATGTGTTGGTTTAGCCCCGGAGGTATAATGGGCCACTTGGTACGCGAGCTGTAGTATGGTACAGGTGTGCTGGTTCAGCCACAGAGGTATGGGGAGCTGCTTGGTGCGCGAGCTCGATGCCTGGACTAGAATCCTGAAGCTGATGCAGCCTTTAGTGTGGCAGGAGAACACTTTACAGGTGATAAGCAAGGTTTGTAAAGCACACATTGATGGTAGTGAGGCGTTGGGATTCTGTGCTCTTCAAACAGTTGGCTTATGCTCGGTGCAAGTACAGCCCCTTTGGGCTGGCTTATGGTGCGTTACGATTAGCCCAGAAGTTCAGGTTCCGGAATGCCTGGGGATTATTGACCCAGTTTAAGGATAAACTACAAATGTGCACTTAGTTAAAATGATGGATAAATACTTATCTCCCGAGAGTGGGTGACCCATGATGAGACATCCAGATTGCTATTGATCAGTTGCTAATGCTGCGTACAGTGTTCTCTCTCCAGAGAGAACAGTTAATTAAATAAATAAGTTAATTTGCCAACAAGTCGATCTGGTGTCTTTAATACATAGCACAAGTGTTAAGGTTTAAATTAAGGGTTAATAGTTATGTTAACAAACGCTAAGCATTTTATTAGCTATGCACCTGACAGTCTGCAAGTAAAGGCTGCAGACTGGGGTACACACAGTTATAGCAGTGCACCTAGGTTTGGTATACAGGTGTAAGACATATGTGACAAAGTAGAAGAAAAAAGTGTGATGTAACTTACATGCTTTGAAAGTGTCATTTCCACAGCTAACAGCAGAGCCTACAGGGTGTGTCTGTAGTAAAAAGGAATTAGAGAGCACCTGAAGAGACTGCCTTCCAAAAGCAAGATGGGACTGTTGCCTGCCCATAAATCTAAGGCTGTGGGAGAAATCTTAAGTATAAAAACCTGTATTGTGCCGTCATACTTTGCTACGGACGCCAGATTTCCGGTGGCCAGAGATGGAAACTGGGTCTAATCAGAATTAGATTGCCTTGTGTCATCCTTGCAATGTCCATGCTGTTGTCTTATTGTGAAGAAATAATAAAAGTACAGTTTTGAGCAAGCTGTTGTTAATGTGTGAATCACCTAAGGTTAAATATATATATTGGTCAAAGCGGAAATTTAGGAATGATGGTATGGAAAATGTAACTGGATGGAAATATATAGTATTACCATCAAAGAAGTAGGATAATGATAAAATAGCTTATCACTGTATAACGGCCCAATTCCCCCACTAATTATATATGTATATATTATTACCATTTATTTATATAGCGCCACTAATTCTGCAGCGCTGTACAGAGAACTCACTCACATCAGTCCCTGCCCCATTGGGGCTTATTGAGTAGGGTCAATTGTTAGCAGCCAATTAACCTACCAGTATGTTTTTGGAGTGTGGAGAAAATCAGAGCACCACCCGGAGAAAACCCACGCAAACACGAGGAGAACATAAAAACTACTTACAGATAAGGTCATGGTCGGGAGTTGAACAAATGACCCCAGTGCTGTAAGGCAGAAGTGCTAACCACTTAGCCACCGTGTATGCCAGCTTACCAGAATTTAGAATCTCTAAACCCTTAAACCCCTTTTTAGAAGCTTGTTCTTCTGACTGTGCTCCCTGGGCTGAGAAGGTCTCAGCACCCAGCTTGTTATGCTGAAATTTTAACTCTTCATTCTGAGTCTTGTATTCCCTTTCAATATTTTTAACGTTAGTTATGTTCTTAATTTGTTTTCTGGTATATATGTGACTTTGACATCAGTTCTTATTGCACGTTTATGCTTTCTTTCCTCAGTTTTGCTGCTTCTTTCATTGCTCGCTGACAATGACTTTGACTTCTGGGCTACATTTACCCTTACAATATCAATATCGCTACAAGACCAAGAAACCATGGGTTAAGTAGGTTGTATTCAAACTGTATTGTGAACTTTATATTTTGCTGTAACTAAGAAATGTAGCAAGTAAATCAATTTTTATTGCAAAATCTACACTTATTATTTGAATGGACAGTGTACATTTATTTTGAAAATGAATTTAACAGAAGTTGAACTTTTTCAAGCTCTGTATTCAAACTACCTTGTAGCTCATTTATTTCTCTACCCATGTGCTCTATACTCTGCTGGTATCCTAAACATTCCACTTGTGTAACTTCTGTTGAATTCATTTTACAAATAATTGTACACTGTCCATTCAAGTGATGTCCGGCCTGATTCATTAAGGAAAGTTAAGCAAAAGTAAGCAAGTAAGTCAAAACCATGTTGCATTGGAGGGAGAGGTAAACTTAAAATGTGATGGCAGGTTTATATTTGGGGTAGGGCATGTCCTAGATCAATTTTAAATTTCAGTCTACAAATAAGCTATCAAGCATTTGTGTGCTACATGAAAAAACATGAAAAAACAGCCAGTATTTTCCTTATGTGCAAAATAATAAACTCATTTGCACCCCTTGCATTGCAACAAGGTTTTGTCCAGAACACTTAAGCAAGAAAACGTACTCAATTTTTGCTTAACTTTACTTAATGAATCTGGCCCGTCATCACAGAGGTCACATGAGCAGTTACAGAGCAGTTAATGAATCACCAACATGGATCTACAGTCTTGTGCAACAGATACATTGAGGTCCTAATCCTGTCATGGTAGTTTATAAGCAATTCCTCTATAATATATATATTTATTGACAATAGCATATAATAATAGTGCAAATCAGGTTGCACACAGTAAATTGTATTATTAATATAAATCCAACTTTAACAGTCCACTCTCTGGTAGTACCCAAAACTACCATAATTTGTATTAATAGTGTATTATTATTATTAATAATAAGATAATTCTTCCCTTGTATCAACTATATGGTCTTTATCCCAATTTGTGCTAAACTTATCATGACCCTTTCCCTCTACTTGATGTTTCTACTAGTATGTATTTTACCATTGATTAACACACTGATCTTGTCAATATTAAATCTGCAGTTGATTTCATCAATTTCCTTTTTTGAATTTCATTATTTTATACAATATTTTACTACTCATTCAAAATTATATTACATATAGCACTAACAGGTCAGCTAGAACCACTAATAAAAGCAGACATTTATTTTCTCTTTGAGCAATTTCTTATTTTGTTCATCTGTTCATTAGTGAGATATGCACAATATAGTATCCCAAATCTAATCTCTAAACTAACAAATTTCTTCTAATTTTATGGATTGAACAAAGAAATGTGCTGCACTTCACTTGTTACCTTTTTAAAACCTTAGCAGCATTTTCAGTATCACTTCTGAAAACCCCATCTTTAGTTAGGAATAGATGATGCTGGAACTTATGCAAATCACTGAAGAGAAAAAAAAAACACGTGGTGGCCACCATGTATGGCTCATTCTTCTTTGCTGATTCGCCTTTCTTGCACCAATCAATCTTTCACTTCCTGTAACACATTCTCAAGCTTTGGACGTATTTCTCCCTCTTCTGCTTGGTCTTTTGATGTCTTGGTGTTCCTCTTACAAATGGTAGAATGGATCCAAGTGTCTTGTCAGTAATGTGGTGGTGGTCATCAACACCTGGTAGTGACCTTCCCATTGCTTTATTACACAACCAGAACACAATAAATTTCTACTTGTAACAGTCAGTGTTTCACAAGTCTGGTTAGAGGATCTTCAAACTCGTTTGTTGTCCTTTCAGTTGTTTGACTTGTTTGTAATCAAATATTTGACATTCATTTCATTGCTACAGTTCAAATGTCATTACATGTGCTTGTTTCCCCCCCAAAAAAAAAATTCAAAAAATGACAGATTACATAGAGGTCTGAAAGTGATTCTGATGCTGTGCAAAAACCAAAAGATAACTCTCCGGTCACACCAAGCTTGGCTTAGTCATTACTGTGTTCAATTCTAACAAAAGTACCTATTATATAATCAATCCTTGTTCTTGTTAAACCAAGGTACATCCTATCCTTCTTAAAACAGAAAAAGCTTTAAACTGTTTTTAAAGTGATCAAACAACAAATTACTTTTAAACCTTTTAAACAATCTCCTTTCCCTCCACTAATTTACACTATTTACTATATATATATATATATATATATATATATATATATATATATATATATATATGTGTGTATTCAATGTGACAAGATCATATTGGGGATGCTGTCCTCTGGAGTGGACAGTTGCACTTCAGCCAGAAAATCACACGAATCCAGTGTTTTAGCTTCAATATCCTTAGCCAGATTTATTCACCAGCTTGCTAACAGATCTAAAGCATAAACAAAATTCTAGCTAATCTGGCTACTAGTTAATACATATGTATTCCCTCTCTAGAGTGGGGGGCCTAGGGTCCCTCACTTAAACCAAACAAATGGAACTCACAGCACAATATGCAGTTTCTCTCAGGAGACATGTGACCTTCTCCCCAGACAAAGAGAAAGGGATCAGGGCTGCAGCCTTTTACAGGAGCCACAAAGGTGCAACTCCACTGGGAAACATACTCTGTGAAGCTTTTCTCACATGACTAAACAATCTCCCTGGTGGTATTGCACACAAGGCAGAAGTCCTGGGACAAATATCTCTACCATTCAGCACCAATCCAGTGGCTGTCACTATATATATATATATATATATATATATATATATATATAGATAGATAGATAGATAGATATATATACAAGTTAACCCGTGCATGATACTCAAGCATTTTTTTGTCAAATAATGTCAGTATACCAAATTTCAGGTCATTCGGATGAGCCCTTTCTGAGAAAATATTTTTTTCCACAGACACACACACACTAACACACGCCGCTACACATGCAGGGGCGGATCTAGAAAATGTTTGTTCCCCGGGGGGGGTGTAAGAGCGGGGCGATTTAGGCCCTGCCCCCTTTCCAACTTCTGAGGCTGCCGGGGGCTGCACAGTATGTGCAGGTCCGCTTGGCAGTGACAGGCAGGGACAGTGTGCTGCCTGGCTGCTCTGATTGTGTTTAAAACACAATCAGAGCAGCCGGGCAGCACACTGTCACTGCCAAACAGACCTGCACCTACTGTGCAGCCGTCGGCAGCAAACCCCTGCTAGGGGGGGGCGATTGCCCCGATCGCACCCCCCTGGATCCGCCACTGTACACATGTGTGTTCATGAGGTAAAATTACCTCACGAAAATGAGTTTGACCCCTCAACTCGTCAATAATGTCAGTATACCAAATTTCAGCCCTTTTCGGGGGTTTTTTTCCACACACACTAAGAATTTAGTAGGTCAGTTAACCCGTGCATGATACTCATGCATTCTAGTCAAATCAAGCTACTTAAGGTGTTAAAAACTCCCCACTGTCACCCCCGGCAACAACCAACCACTCCTAACTGTCACTTCTCCTGCAAGAAATATATAGGTTAGTGTATAACTATGCCCAGCAGGTGGCGCTGCAGCTTGTTTTGTTTTTTTTCACACACACACACACACACACACACACACACACACGCCACTAGACATTTATATTATAGATATCTATGGTACAATATTATAAAATGACCAGTATAAATCCAGATGTAATAATAACCTTCTAAACTAAATTGTAATAGAACACTGTAAGATATGACAACCTATTTGACATTTTCTTTAAATCTATTATACAGCAAGACATTTTACTTATCAGATCTACATACTTAATCATTTTCTTTATAAATCATTAGACTATAAAATCCACTGTACTATACACATACGTTATCACACATCCCACACCCTACATAAATGATGAGAAATTCTAAAAGACAGTTATCTATGTGTCACTATCCCAAGGGACAAAAGTGCAATCAGATATTGACTCAATAATTTCTAATTCAAATATGGATTGTGCAGAATATGCCTGTATGCATTTTGTTGACCATTGTTAGTTCAAAGATATATATATATATATATATATATATAACACATTTTTTAAATCAGTTGTGAAAATAGAGATACATTTTTACAATTCATGGTAATCTTTGACTATAGGAGAAGAGACAAATGTCTTCAATCCCATTCCACTATGCAGAGATAAAACAAATGCTTGTGCCTTATTTTGCTTATGACACTAGTCTAACCTCTGGATAGTGAAACACAGATGTGAACAACTCTTAATTAAGCTATATTTTATTATTAATTCTAAGGTAATATTTTCTTTCTTTCTTGTGACATCATGATGTCAATCTTTGGCAAGGTAAGAAGGAGTCTTATCATTCATCCTACAATTGCAGATTTAGCATCTTATTATTATCACAAATTATCAATACTCCCCCACCCTTTACTTACATACATATAGTTTATTGAGGAATTGCTTATTAACAACTATAACAAGGTTAGGAAGCATTTGACCTCAAAATATCTGTTGCACAAGAATGTAGATCAGTGTTGGTGATTCATCAGCTGCTTTGGAAGTGCTCATGTGGCCTCTGTGAGGACATCACTTTGTTTTAGACACATCTACCTTTGGTAAAGGTTTATAAATTTCTTTGCCAAGAAATCATGGGTTATGCAGGTCATATTCAAACTGCGAACTTTACATTTTGCTGTAACTACGAAATAGAAGTAAATCTCTTTTTATTGCAAAATCTACACTTGAATGGACAGTGTACATTTATTTTGAAAATTAATTAAAAACTTCAAATCTTATTTCAGCAACTTGTTTTTCTCGCCTCACAAATCTGAGCATTTCTTTGACTTACCCCTGAGACTTTCCTTCCTCACTGAAAGAGACATTGAGTGCTCCCTCTTGAGCAGAGCTCCCCATGGAGGGTTGCATAGTGTTGTTGCTGTTGCCTCTGGGAGTCCTCAATATCCGACTGCTGTTGCCTCCAGCGTTCCTCAATAGCTGCCTGCCGAGTTGCGGTACCCTGTAGCAAGGTTTTAATTAAATCCTCCATGTTTGAGCACTGTAACATAGTCTTTTTTTAGTCTTTTTTTCCCAAATCCAATTAAATGGGTATCTGGCTCTCTCTCAGAAACATCTTTCAGCATATTGTAACGGGTCAAATTTCATTGCAGCACCAATGTGCTCCAAATCCTGGTTTTTGTCTCTTTCCATATTGAGACTTTGATACACCAGTATGCAATCTTTCTGGTTTGAATACATTAATCTTCTACTTATTGTATCTTGAAAAGTAGCTAATTTTATTTTCCTATAGATGAAGCACTTCTATAAAAAAAATAATAATTCACTTGACTTAGGAGGTGAACCACTACAATACGCAGCATGTGTCAAAAGTAAACTTATTCTTTTTGACACTTGACTTGTGTGGTGCAGATTTACACACTTTCTAGCGGCTTTACAGCAATTAACAAAAACTCAGTCCATGTAAACACTTGATTTCTTTGCAAAGCAGATTGTTTTAAACTGCTGCTGAATGGTTTTGCAAACATATTTGCTGTCTTCTGTTATTCCAACCCAGAAATATCCACTTTACACTGACAATGTTTAATTCCTCTCAACTCTTCATATATGCAGCAGGCACTCTGTGTAAACATTACTTCATGGCAAGAGTTGGCCTGTGGTCCAGAGAAGGGGGGACGGACGGTTCCTTGGTCTCCCTCCGGTGTTGCTACAACCAAACCCCTACCTAGTGAAGACCCTTCTGCAACCAGATGAAGATGGAGGCACTGCGCTATGCAGAATAAAAGGTACAAACTTTATTTACCGACCACACACGCAAATTGAAATACATACATACATATCCTAGTGCTACAAAGGGGTATTACACAAACACACACACATATATATATATATATGGGCAGCACAGTGGCCTAGTGGTTAGCACATCTGCCTCACAGCACTGGGGTCATGAGTTCGATTCCCGACCATGGCCTTATCTGTGTGGAGTTTGTATGTTCTCCCTGTGTTTGCGTGGGTTTCCTCCGGGTGCTCCGGTTTCCTCCCACACTCCAAAAAACATACTGGTAGGTTATTTGGCTGCAATCAAAAATTGACCCTAGTCTCTGTCTGTCTCCCTCTCTGTCTGTCTTTGTGTGAGTGTGTGTATATATTAGGGAATTTAGACTGTAAGCTCCAATGGGGCAGGGACTGATGTGAATGAGTTCTCTGTACAGCGCTGCGGAATTAGTGGCGCTATATAAATAAATGATGATGATGATGATGATGATATATATATATATATATATATATATATTGTGGCAAGAGCCCGCTACAGCTGAAGCACACGCGAACAACTTCTTCCTTTTTATGTAGTTTTTTTGTCAGGATGGTAAATGTTTTGACACCGTACAAATTTCACAGCAATACTTGGAGACCCTAAACGCTAGCTAATACATAGCTCAGCTCTCTCAAGACCAGCCAGCATCCCCAGCATTCATCTCCCTGAACAAGTAACACAGTTAAGCTTTTATACATGATACTCCTCCCCCAGCCTTAGCTTGATGGGCAGGTGACACACCCACCTTCTCTTTAAAAGGAAACGCCCATCACTGCCTCTGTGTGGACTAATCAGACACACCATGTCTGTTTGCTGAGAGGAAATCATGTAAGTTAGCAAACTTTAAACTACACATACGTTTTTACCTGGTTTAACCTCAACCTAGGTGCATAACTGTGCCAATGTTTTATTCTGTTTGTATACTTTATCTGCCTCTTGTCAGATAAATGCCTCCCTTTGTTACATATCCCTCCCCCTAGCATCTCCAAGTAGGGGGACGCGGACTTCGCGAGTAGCGCATATTTTCGTGACAATGCATCTGCATTCTTGTGCAGAATCCCAGGTCTATATTCTACTGAGAACTTGAAAGGTTGCAGTGCCAAGAACCAGCGGGTTACCTTGGCATTTACCTCCCGGTTGTTCTGCATCCATCTCAATGGTGCATGGTCTGTTATTAAGGTGAACTCTCTGCCTAGGAGATAATAGTGCAGAGCTTCTGTAGCCCATTTTATGGCGAGACATTCTTTCTCTACAGTGGCATATTTTTGTTCCCTTGGAAGCAATTTACGACTTGGGTACAGGACAGGATTTTCTACTCCATTCTTCTGCTGTGACAAGACTGCACCTAAGCCAACACCAGAAGCATCAGTTTGGAGGAAGAACCTCCGGGTAAAATCCGGTGCTTGTAGAACTGGGAAGGAACAAAGAGCTAACCGAAGATCAGACCAGGCGGTTTCTGCAGAGTCAGACCAGGTTAATCTATTGTCACTCACCGGACTGTGAGTGCCATTTCTCCTGTGTTCAGGAACCGTGGCCGTCCGCCATCCTGAGGGTCTGCGCATGTGCAGCTCTTATGAAACCTTCAGTACCTGTTGCTTTTAATTAATTGGATGATCAGGCAACCTTCCCTATTTAAACCACCTGTGATCATTACCTAGTGGCCTGATCTTGGAGTCTCATTCCCCATGAGCCTCTGCCGGTGTTCCTGTGTTTCCTCGTGTATTCAGCTCCAGCTGATTCCTGTCTACTACGGATGTGGTTTCCAGACCACTTCAACTCTCCTGTGTTCATCGTGTCTGCACTCAGCTGATTCCTATCTGCTACTGCTGCCGGATTTCAGACCGCCTCAACTCTCCTGTGTTCAGCGTGTCTGCTCTCCGCTGCCTCCGTTACTACTGCCGGATTCCAGACCGTCTCTTCTCCCCTGTGTTCAGCGTGTCTCTCCTCCGCTGCCTCCGCTACTACTGCCGGAAACCAGACCGCCTCAACTCTCCTGTGTTCAGCGTGTCTGCTCTCCGCTGCCTCCGTTACTACTGCCGGATTCCAGACCGTCTCTTCTCTCCTGTGTTCAGCGTGTCTCTCCTCCGCTGCCTCCGCTACTACTGCCGGAAACCAGACAGCCTCAACTCTCCCGTGTTCATCATGTTTCCAGTTTTACTTACTACTGCTTCCTGAGTATTGCTCCTTTGATTATCGGTTACCTTTCGTGCGCTGCACCAACCTGATCACCGCTTCCATCCTTCAGTTATCTCTCCTCCTGCCGGCATTCAGCCGTTCAGGTATCCCTGCACTTCTCCTTGACAGCCTGCTCTCCTGAACCGCGGTATGCATACTTTCCATTGACTTTGCTATTGTATTGCATATCCGTCTGGACTGTGTTGTGTTCATCTCCGGAGTCTTCCATCTACTGAAGCTATTGTTACTATTGACTGTTTCCTATTTCCTGGCTCTCTATAGTGACTTTGTATACTTCAAGCAGCGCTTGTCAGTTATTATTGTATTGTGGTTATCATCGTGGGATCAAGTTCCGTGTGCCCCCCGTGTATCCTCTGTATTCCATTCATCTCCTCGTGCCCCTCCTCACATATATATAGCAGTGGTACAACTTGCTGAACACAGACCACTGACTCCTGTTTCCCATTGGCACCAGTTTCAAGTATCCTCTCACATAAGCAGTGGTACAACTTGCTATACGCAGACCACTGACTTCCCCGTTACCTACTTGCACCTGGAACCCATTCCTTCACTATAGACAGTGGTACAACTTGCTATACGCAGACCACTGACTTTCACTACCTCCTCTCTACTCCTGGACATTCCTCCTCACTATAGCAGTGGTACAACTTGCTGTACGCAGACCACTGACTCTCCCCACGTTTACTTGTCCATCTGGTTCCTCGTGTTCATACATCTAAGTCATTACCAGTTGCTGCTAGTCATAGACTTTCATTGAGCATTCTCTCACCATCTGCTGATTCTCCTGTTCCGTTGTCACCCTGCTACCAGAGGACCATAGTACCAGCTATATTACTCTGGTCAGAACATCATCTGGTGATATCCTGGGCAAAGACTCCTAGTGCCCGTGACATCTATCTGGACAACTTTTTTTTAACATGTCCGTTAGTGGAGCAGCTCTAGTGGCGAAGTGGCTTACAAACCGCCTGTAGTAACCTACTAAGCCTAAAAAGGTTCTTAACTGCGACTTTTTTTCTGGTCTTGCCCAACTTTTGACTGCCTCCACTTTATCTAGCTGGGGTTTCACACGCCCTCGACCAACAATGTACCCCAAATATTTGGCTTCTTTCATGGCTATGGCACATTTCTCTGGGTTAGCTGTTAACCCTGCTGACCTTAATGAAGCTAAGACCGCCTCAACTTTGGCTAAATGTGATCTCCAGTCTGGGGTATAAATCACTATATCGTCCAGGTAAGCTGCTGCATAAGCTGTGTGAGGTCGTAGCAATTTATTCATGGCCCTTTGGAAGGTGGCAGGTGCCCCATGCAACCCAAAGGGTAAGACTTTATATTGATAGAGACCATCAGGGGTGGAAAATGCAGTCTTTGGCTTGGCCGTGGAAGTCATTGGAACTTGCCAATAACCCTTTGTTAGGTCAAGGGTTGTTAAATAATTGCTACCAGCAAGATTTTCCACTAGTTTATCCACACATGGCATCGGATAGGCATCAAACTGCGACATACTGTTTAGGCGCCTAAAGTCATTGCAGAACCTAATTGTCCCATTGGGTTTTGGGACAAGCACAATGGGACTATTCCACTCACTAGTGGACTCTTCAATCACATCTAACTGGAGCATCTTCTCGACCTCCTTTCGCACGTCCACCCATCCACGTCTGGAATACGATACGGCTTCTGCTTTACAATGACTCCTGGTGCAGTGACAATGTCGTGTTCGATTAAGGTAGTGCGCCCAGGAATGGAAGAGAAGACATCCCTGTTCCGGCTTATTATTTCTTCAGTCTTGTCTCTGCTGAATGGACAAAGCTGGCTCTATGGGCACTTCAGACTTTTCAATGGCAGTACTCACTACCTGAGGAGAGGTTTCCTTATCATGCCAAGGTTTAAGGAGGTTAACAGGATTGATTTGCTCCTCCCTTCTCCTACTTAACTGGCGGACTCTGTAATTGACAGGACTGACAGCCTCTAGAACTTCATATGGACCCTGCCAATGGGCGAAAAGTTTGCTTTCCTGGGTGGGAACCAGGACTAGGACCTTGTCCCCAGGCTTGAAAGATCGAACAACAGCACTTTTATCAGAACTTTTTCTCTGTCGTTCCTGAGCCTCTTTTACATGTTGCTGCACAATGGGCCCTATCTTTCCTAGCCTCTCATACATTTGGGACACAAATTGGACCAGATTTGGCTCCCTGGGCCCTTGTTGCTCCCACCCTTCTTTTAACATATCCAAGATACCGCTTGGCTGTCTCCCAAACAATAACTCAAAGGGACTAAACCCTGTTGAAGCTTGAGGTACCTCACGGATGGCAAACATCAAATAGGGAATAAGAGTGTCCCAATCTTTTTTTTCTTGAGCCACTGCTTTCCTGAGCATGTGCTTTAATGTGCGGTTAAAGCATTCCACCAAGCCATCCGTTTGTGGATGGTATGCAGAGGTGTGAAGCGCCATAACCCCTAGCAACTGGCACATGTCCTTCATCAGTTTAGACATGAATGGAGTACCTTGATCTGTGAGAATTTCTTTGGGTATTCCCAAACGTGTAAACATCAATACAAGTTCCTTAGCTATGGTGCTGGACTTTATGTTTCGTAGGGGAACTGCCTCTGGATACCTGGTTGCATAGTCAAGCACCACTAGTATATATTGGTGCCCACGTGCGGATTTTTCCAGTGGCCCCACAAGGTCCATAGCTATCCGTTCAAAGGGAACTTGTACTAATGTTATTGGAATGAGAGGTGCCCTGTACATGGTTTTGGGACAGGTTCTCTGAAAAATGGGACAGGACCGGCAATACTTTTTCACTGCCATGTGTACCCCGGGCCAGTAAAACCTAAGCAGAACTCGTTCCCGTGTTTTATCCTCCCTTAGGTGTCCCCCACAGACATGTGTGTGTGCTGCTTTTAACACTGTGGTTATATGGACCTGAGGAACCATTAATTGTTCTACTTTTTCCCCCTGCACCTTAGCAACTCTATACAGGAAATTATTTTTAACAATAAAATATGGTATACCTTCTGCAGGCTGGGCGGCTTTCGCTACCCCATTTACTTCAGTCACACTTTTAAAGGCATGTTCCAAAGTGGCATCATTAAGTTGGTCTCGAGCAAAGTCCTGCAGAGGAAACAAAATTGGTATTGCGGACCAGTCCGTATCCTCACTGACAGGCGGGTTGGGCTCTTCTGCGACATCACCGACCAATGCTAGTTTGGACTGTCCACGTTTCCCTGCAGGTGGATGCTTTTGTTGAACTCCTGCTGTGACTCCCAGGATGGCATTCCGGTTTGGTGGATCCCAAAGATCGATGTCCAGATGTTGTGGACTCCTAGGCGGCTCCTTTAAGACCGGGCTACCGACCGTTGCATCAGTTGCCGGAATGTCCGGCCGAATCCACTCACCGAGGACATCATTAAACAGTGGGAAGTCTTGCCCCAAAATGAATGGATATGGGAGTTTAGGTGCTATGGCAGCTACCACCATAACAGTTTTGTCTTTAAGTGTGACTGTTGGTATTGTTCTTTCATACTCCTTTGTCGTGCCATGTACGCAAAGAACCTTCACCTTGGGCAACCGAGAAGTTATGGTTTCGGGTAAGGCAGAGCTGGAAACCAATGAGAGTTCACTCCCCGAGTCAACCAAGGCCAGAACAAGGTTTTCGTTGATTAGCACAGTCACCCGGAACAAACAAGGACTTCCTGATGTGGGACTCATGGTAAAACAACTTGGAAAAGCAGGCCCAATGTGTGCCATGGAACAGTCCATGGCTTCCAGTAGTTTAAGACACTCTGCCTTAAAGTGGCCTGGCTCACCACATTCAAAACACTTCAGATTAGACAGCTTTGCACCTGGCCCTCTGAACGTAGCAGTTTTTCCATTGGGCCCTGTAGCAAGGATTGTCAAACCTGGCTATTGGCGTGGCAGCGGCTTTGGCACAAATGCAGGTTCTTTAGTCATTTGCTGTAGCGCACAAAACCTTTCTACCACGGTGGCAAGCTCTTCATAAGTTTGTGGGTCTGATTGCAGAACCCAATTTTGCAAATCGCGGTTCAGCCCCCGGATGCAGTGATCTATCGCCAGAACTTCAATAATCCGAGAAGGCGAATTCTCCTCAGGCTGCAACCATTTCTTTAAAATTTTAGAAAGCTCAGCCACTTGTGCGCTGACCGGATTTTCTTTATCATAGCGCCATTGGTGATAGCGCTGGGCTCGGCCTGGCCCGGAAGCTCCAATGTGAGCCAATATCTCAGACTTTAGGCACAGATAGTCAGAGGCCCGTTCCTCAACTAGATCCATATAAGCTCGCTGAGCTGCACCAGTCAGATATGGCGCCAGCCTCTCAGACCAATCTTTAGGAGGCCATTTTGCCCTTTTTGCAATTCTCTCAAAGGACACCAGATATGCTTCTATGTCATCACCTGGCGACATTTTCTGGAGAACAGGACCAAGTGGTTCATTTCTGTCATGCCTCACCTGGCTTAACTCTTCTCTTAAGAGGCTTGTGTTTTTCACCTGTGCCTCGGCAACTCGTAGCATCTGAGCTTACTGTTCTTGCTGTGCAGCGGCCACATTCACGAGGGTTCTCAGTACTTCCTCCATGTTGACGTCTGCGCGGGTTGGGTAGTGGAAACTTGCTTCCCGGAGCATCCCACTCCTGACACCACTTGTGGCAAGAGCCCGCTACTGCTGAAGCACACGTGAACAACTTCTTCCTTTTTATGTAGTTTGTACAGATTTCACAGCAATACTTGGAGACCCTAAACACTAGGTAGACATAGCTCAGCTCTCTCTAGACCAGCCAGCTTCCCCAGCGTTGATCTCCCTGAACAAGTAACACAGTCAAACTTTTATACATGATACTCCTCCCCCAGCCTTAGCTTGATGGGCAGGTGACACACCCACCTTCTCTTTATAAGGAAACGCCCATCACTGTCTCTGTTTGGACTAATCAGACACACCCTGTCTGTTTGCTGAGAGGAAATCATGTAAGTTAGCAAACTTTAAACTACACATACATTTTTACCTGGTTTAACCTCAACCTAGGTGCATAACTGTGACAATGTTTTATTCTGTTTGTATACTTTCTCTGCCTCTTGTCAGATAAATGCCTCCCTTTGTTACAATATATATATAATTTCTAACAGAGAAAGTACACCTCTGTCAATAATGGGGGCTCTTGTTGAGTTGTAAGTGTATGGTGGTCAAGCGCTGTACAAAAATTTTAATTCTATGAAAAAAAAACCAGATGTACATTCAGCTCAACAAGAGCCCCCAAATGTATAAATGATCCAAAGTTGGGGATTGGTTGATGACTGTCAGAATTTTGGTGAATTAAGAAATTCCTAGATGAATCACTATCACTTTCATTGCAGATCAATTTACGATGGTTTGAATCATCAAAATCCTAACCACTTTTCTTATGGTGCTCACTTTTTTGTTTCAACCACAGGGCCCATTGCAGTCTATGGTATATTTTTAACATTTAAAGGCCTATTTATCATGCACACCCACAATAATTTTTGCTTTTTCCAATTACTTGCTAGATACAGATATTGTCTCACACATGAGTATCATGCTTTTTAAGCTGATGTAATAGTGCTGAGATAATTCTATTCACCAATTTACCATCCTCTGAAAAGCCTTTTCTGAGTGCAATTAGTTTCATTTAATTTGGCTCTTTAGAAGAAAGCAATTTTTTATATTGCCATATTACTTTAATGTTGTTATCCTTATTTTATCTTTTTACATTTTCAGCTGAAAAAGAACATTCAAAATATTGACTTCTTTTTAATCTTTTTAGAGTTTTTTAAACCAATAATAACCTTTTTGCTGTGTTGATTTTTACTATCTTCCCTAGCTGCTCTACCTGTGGTACTACAGGTATTTTAATATTCCCCTTAGGATAACTTTTTCAATTGTGAAGTAACACAGTTGTTGTTACACTATTATGATTGTAATCACACTGCTTGAGTGATTCTATTTTATTTAACAATTTTAGTTTATTTTTCATGTTGTTAAGTAGGTTGAATAAAAACTGAAGTTATGCAGCAATAAGCAGCAAAACAAAGACTAAGGGGTATATTTACTAAACGGCGGTTTGAAAAAGTGGAGATGTTGCCTATAACAACCATTGAGATTGTAGCTGTCATTTTGTAGAATGTACTAAATAGATGATTACTAGAATCTGATTGGGTACTATAGGCAACATCTCCACTTTTTCAAACGCGCTGTTTAGTAGCTATGCCCCTAAGTTAGCAGGGATCTTTAATGGACTTTGATAAATAGTACCTATATATGCGATTGATTTTTCTTACATTGCTTTATAGAGTTATAATGTAATAATAATAACAATAATAATACCTCTGTGACAACTTATCTTGTTTTGTATAGTCTATTAAAAGAATATACCAGAAACATTTTCTTCACCAGTTCACCCTCAAGATGGCTAGTCGAAAGGGTGCTCAGTCTGCTTTTAGTTATCTTTCCCTCCCCCCTTCCAACTCCCTACTCTCCATCAGTGCTCTCACTGATTTATTTATTTTTTCTACAGCTTACTAAAAGTCTCTGCTTATAAAAAGAGGACCTCTCACAGTGGTGACAGGACCTCTTTACCAATTCATTTATAATTATAAGAACAGGGATTTGCATAATTGCATCACATGTCTAATCCTTCTAGTGCTAGTAGACAATGCAGCAAATAGTAAACCGCCTGTGTTTCCTGGGCTTGTTGGAACATTTCCAGGTGTGAGAAAGAAGATATTAGAAGTTGTTGAAAGTGATTTCCGCACATCAGCTATTGAAGCCTAAATGGCAGGTTATGTTACTTCTGCTTTGGTAAGTATTGAAAACTTAATCATGAGATAAATAAGATACTACAACAGTCATGCACTTCTTGTACAGCAGTGTCAGAGCCACAGGATAAATATCTCCTTCCTGTATACATTAGGATGAGATAAAAGCAAACTAGTAACAAGTGTAATAAAGCTGATTCTTGCAGGATATAATAGTGTAGGAAATAGTTCAGTGCTCATATGCCCTAAGGCTGAATAATAATAACACCAGGGAGCAAAAAGGCCTATGACTGTGTCCATGAACTTTGAAGACATTGAAAATCTAGGACACGGAAACAAAAGAATAATTCAGCAGAGTAAAATAACTAAAATAGAGTAATCTTTTTTTTTAAAGCAATATCATCATCATTTATTTATATAGCGCCAACATATTCTGTAGCGCTTTACAATTGGGGACAAACATAGTAAACTAATAAACAAACTGGGTAAAACGGACAAAGAGGCGAGAAGGCCCTGCTCGCAAGCTTACATATTTTATGTTGTAGATACCGAATATCAAAAAATAATTTGTATTAAGTATTTAAAATCAAGGGTGTGTCTAGAACTACTGACTGCCTGAGGTGGCGACTGATAGAGCGACCTTTTTCATTCCTTGTGTAAATTATCATAAATGTTTGTGTTGTGCACTATAAAATGCCAATATTCTCACTACTTAATAGACCTACCAGTAATAAATAGTTATAGTGCAGCAAACAAATTTGCATTTAAAATGAATCCCCTTCATTTTCCTGTACCTTATTATACATATTCAAGTAATATAGAAAAACATGGAAATATAAATACAAAAAGCAAGCTCATATTTCATTTTGTATACAAAACACTTATATAAAATATACTAAAAACGCATATAATATGCATGTCTAAAACTGCTCATAATAATTAAATGAAAGTAACTTAAAATCTATAGCTTGCTGTCGTCTGTGCAGGTTGTAAGCCATTGTTGGCTCTTATGGTACTAAGTGGCTCATTACATTTTAGAAACATAATATAACATTATGGGATCAGAACACCAGTGTGCTCAGGTATGCCAAGCAGTATATTAATCTATATGACCTAAATATAACCTATATAACCTAAATAGAAAAGCTATCACTTTTCAATAAAGGACTGATTTTCAACAAACAATGTGGTCTGTTGCCCAAAACTGATACCTATACTAAGAATATAACAATAATGCTACTAGGTATGAGTGCAAAATGCATGCAGCTGACAGCTTCACCGCGCATGTTCTTAGCACTAATTCCTGATTCTCTGTCTGTGCCTAAGAAAAGACTTGGATTTTGTATAGTAGACAGACACGTTTATGATAATTCAATTAAATAAGTTCAGAAACACCACACCACATAGCAACAAGTGTATGTGCATTTTGCTCACATGTAATCCTATTGGTCATCTTAAAGCTCAAACTAAAGTACGTAATCGTGTAATGGTTCATATTTAGTGCAGATATTGGTTCTACAGTGATGCAGCACTGTAGAAGTTGTTAATGGCTTTTATACTTTTTCAAAGCACATTCAAATTTTTTTAAATTGGGATCCCAACATGACAGGATCCCCCCAACATGTGTCTCCCCTGCCCCTCCCTATGGGTATCCCTGACTGTATTGGTAGCAGGTCACAGGAAATCTAACATGCTGCACTACACATGAAAATAAGCTGCACTGTATGAAAATAAGCTCCTCTGTTTCAATTACGTTTTTTTTGCAGTTTTTTTTTTACAATGTCCTTTACACACTTAATATTGCTTAATAACTAATTTATGCAGTCAGTCATATGGCTTGGAAAATAATGAAAAAATTAGGACTGTAGAGTATATATAATTCAAGCTAATGGACAAGACAATTATTATTAGTAATGTCGATGACTTGGCACCACAGTACTCCACAGCACTGGACAGTGGGGAAAACAGGGCATACATAAAACAGGGATATACAAAGTAGACAAAATAAATACAGACATGAAAACAAGGGTAAGAAGGCTGTGGATAAGTCTAATCAGACGTGGATTCAAAGTGGGTATAGGCACAGGAGAAGTCTTGTAGGTGGGTGTGAGAGGTGCTTACCAGAGATGAAGTGAGATACTTGTCAGAGTTAGATCTAATAGGGCATGAGAGAGAGTATTTTGAAATTAGACTTAAGATAAATGATGAGTTCTTGAGGGCTTTGTAGTTAAGGCCGAGTTATTTGAACTGAATTCTTGAGGACAGGAAGAGCCAGTACAGGGATTTGCAGAGTGGTGCGGTGGATGTAGAGCGGCGAGAAAGGAAGATCAGTCTTGCCATGGCAATTAAGATGGACTGAAGCAGGGACAGATGGGTGTGGGGAATTCCAGACAGAAGAAGGTTGCAGAAGTTGAAGTGGGAGATGATGAGGAAACAGATAAGAGCTTTAGTTGTATCATGGATAAGAAAAGGACATATTCTGGCAACATTTTGAAGGTGGAGGTGACAGGACTGGAAGGTGGAGTCAAGTGGGATGCCAAGCTATTAGGCTTGGGAAACTGAATAAATTGTGGCATTAATGAAGGTTAGTGAGTTTAATGTTACTGGTGGTATTATATGAAGTTCAATGCCCGAATAGATATAAAGCGAATAGTCAAATGTTTGCCGAATTGGTACACAAGTCGGTAGTCAGACGTTTGTCGGGTCAGCATACAAGCGGGTAGTCAAACGTTTGCTGGGTTGGTAAACAAGGGGGTAGTCAAACATTTGCTGTGTCAGTACACAAGTGGATTGTCATGGATGCAAAGGAAGAGTAGCAAGTAGCAGTAGCTGAGCAAGACCAATACTCAAGTACATGTCTCAACCAGGAAGTGCCTATTATAGGTGCAAGCTGGAAACAGGATCGAAGATAGTTTCTCTTTCATGCCATACTGGCCATTTTAGACAAGGGCAAACTTAAGGGCAAGTTTACAAGAACAGAGACCTCTATTTGTTGGAGGTGCAAATATGAGAGTAATTATTTACAGTGAGATTCCATGATCATGTGAAGAAGGAAGATAATAAGCTCTGTATTGGAAAAGTTGAGTTTTGGGTAGCATTGGGACATCCATGTGGAGATACAGTTGATTATAAAAGATAGTACAGAAATCAAGGGGGAAAGAGAGATTTGGGTGTTCTCAAAGTAGAGGTGGTACTGTAGGCCGAACCAGCAAATTAGCTCACCAAATGAAGAGGTGCACAGTAAAAAAAGCTTAAGGCTGAGAAGAGAGACATGTATGACCCCAAAAGACAGTGGGAGTTGAAGATGTGTCAGAGGTAGAGACACTACAGGAGTGGAAGGAAATTAATCAGGAAAAAATTGTGTCATAAAGGCCAATAGAGTGAAGATTGTGCATAAGAAGAGGGTGATCAACAGTGCTGAAAGCAGCTGAGAGGTCCAGGAGGGTGAGGACAATTGAATTAATATTTTGCCCTACTTGAAAATTGACTATGGACGGAGCTAACATTGTGCTGGGTATGGCTTTTTGATCATGTGTAGAGAGTCCCAATACTATTTTTCTGTGGAGCCCCTGTATTCCTAGTTACACCCCTAATTACCTCTATACTTTTACAGCAGTGACATAATGTAATCACACTGAAATAAACTTGTGCTCATGTGCATGCTGAAACTTGTAGTGACACAACTATGCAGGGGCGGATTGGTCTTTGCCCTTACCGGGAATTTTCCCGGGAGGCCGGTGACAACTGAGGCCGCTGTAGGCCACCTGATTCTTATTTTTATAAGTTAATTTTTTTACTCCTCCCGGCGGCTCCGACCTTGTTCTATCCGGTCCGGTCTCCTCCCCCCCGGACCAGGGGTTCCAACGAGGGGGGAGGATAGAACGACGCCAGCGCCGCCGGGAGGAATAAAAAAAATTACTTATAAAAATAAGAATCAGGGGGCTCCCCTTCTTCCATACTTGGCCTCCTCCAGTCCCAGTCAAGCAGAATGTCACATGGGGCGAGCACCACGTGACAGGTGCCGTCCCATGTGTGCGCGCGATGCAGACAAAGAAGACTTCAATAGAGCATGACACCAACGGGGTAAGTGCGAGGGGGGGCTAATATACTATTATTTTGGTAAGTTGGGGCTGTTATACTATTATTTTGCTATGTGGGGGCTGTTACACTATTTTTTTGCTATGTGGGGGCTGTTACACTATTCTTTTGTTATGTGGGGGCTGTTACACTATTATTTTGTTATGTGGGGGCTGTTACACTATTATTTTGTTATGTGGGGGCTGTTACACTATTATTTTGCTATGTGAGGGGCTGTTACACTATTCTTTTGCAATGTGTGGGGCTGTTACACTATTATTTTGCTACGTGAGGGGCTGTTATACTATTATTTTGCAATGTGGGGGGCTGTTATACTATTTTACTATGTGGGGAGCTGCTATGCTATTTTACTATATGGGGTGTTCGTATACTATGGGGGGTTCTCTATTATTATACTATGTGAGAGAAGGGGCTGCTATAATATTATACTATGTGACAGAAAGGGGGGCTGCTATTTTACTATAATGTGTGAGAGAAGTGAGTGGGGGGTCTTAATATAATGTGGGTGTGAGGTAGGAAATTAATTTAATGGTGTAGTCTAAGTTGGGCCTAATTATTTAATGAGTGTTATTTTATTTGTGGGGCGATGGTGGGACAATTTAATTTAATAGTGGGGTTATTAATTTAGGATGGGGTGATGGGACCTTTAACTTAATCCTTGGGTGGTATGGGGGCTATAAATAGAATGTGGGGATTTTTTTGGGTGAATGTAAATATGAATATGAATTATTTAATTGTAGTGATGGTTGTAGGAAATAGGTATATTTAACATAAATGCTATGAATTTATTGCTGGGGGTCTACTGTAACTTGGGTGGGAGGTAGGCTATTAATTTAAAGGTGGACTGTGGGTCGGAGCTAATTATTTAATGGTCAGTGCTATTAATTTATTTGTTGGTTGATGGTGGAGCTGTTTAATTTAATTTAATAGTGGGCTCTATTAATTTAAGGTGAGGTGACAAGACCTTTAATTTAATGCTGGGGTGGTTTTGGGCTATTAATTGAATGTGGGGCTGAGTTTGGGGAGGAGGGCTATTAATTGAATGTGGATTGTTGTGGGAAATTATTATATTTGTTAAACATTAATGCTATTAATTTATTGCTAGGGCTGTTTGGAGGGAGGGAGATAGGTTTATTTTTTAAATAGGAATACTATTATTTTAATGCCAGGGCTGTTTGGAGTTTTCTAAATGTCATGTACCCATTTTGTTTTCCAAATAGGGCCTCCAACATTCCAGGATCCAGACAAGCAGCAACTGAGCTAAAGACACCAGCAGCCACAGGTGGTGAAAGTGACAAGAACAGGAGAGTCTGTCAAATGTCCAGAATCTGGTGACTGTCTCGCTTAGTCAGGTTTGGTCTGACAACAAGGACAGTTGACAGGTATGTCTTGCTTCACACTGTACTGCTAGTGAAGGCAGAGCTACGTGCACCTAACAGTAGTGCACAGTTTTGCCTGTGTATTTGTCTAAAATGACAACCCCCCTGTCTTAAGTGTCCCAGGCCCTCCTGAGCTTTAATCCAGCTCTGATGATACTTTAGTGGTTCCTGTATTGAACCCATTGCCTGACTTCTACCTTGCACTGGTCCCATTCTTTGTTGAACATATGGCCAGCCCCCATTACACTGACAATATTATTAATCCTGCTCCTTTGCACTTACTGTATCACCAGCAAACCCTTGGAATAGCTCTCCCCTTTACTTATGCCATTGTCTTCCACACTGTTATTTCAAATCACTGGGCACATTAGGGCTCATACACAATTGTTGCAAAATAAGTGTTTTGTTGCATTATGGTAAGAATTTCAGCTTTGTGATGATCACACCTGGAAAGCCATTTATTATAAGGATAATTTGAAATGCATGTTTTGGAATACACACACATAGACACACACACACAGATACACACATTTACACTTAGAGAGAGATTTGACTGGTAGTTTGCATCTCAGGACATCAGGGAAAGATGCAACAGTGAGGTCCTCATATGCTGCTCTGGCAGACTGAACAAATGCTTTTGTGCCAACAAGTTTCATAATAGTTAAACGTATTAACTAAAGTCAGATATGTTTCTATGAAGGGAATATTGGAAGGATGTGTTAGTAAGCAACTAAACCAGTTGGAGACAGAGGTATAAATCAGTTGCATATCATGCAAAAGGATTCATGTATTTTTATAGCACAGGACTGGCAACTTTTTACCTGCATTCCTTTACAGATGACTCCCAGTGTATTAAGTCATCACATCTAGGTTTTCTCAATTGTTACTACAGTCAAATATCAGTACTTCTAAACCCCGCCTACTTTTGTGTTGGCCCTACCTACATTTGATTTGGTCCTGCCCACACGAGGCCACGTTTGTGATTTCGGGTAACCTCCTCACGGGTATTCAAGCCTTATACTCTCGACCCTCCGCAAGAGTCATGATCAACGGTTCTCCCTCTGACCTTATGGCCATATCCAACGGTACACAGGGGTGCCCTCTGTCTCCTCTTATCTTTGCCCTTGTTATAGAGCCTCTTGCGGCCTCTATCCAGGCCTGTCCGAACATACAGGGCGTGCGGACGGGTAATCTGGAGAGTAAGCTCTCTCTCTTTGTGGACGATGTCCTTCTGACTCTCCTGCAGCCTGAGAAGTCTCTCCCTGGACTCTTTAGCATATTACACCATTATGGGCACCTATCAGGGTACAAGATCAATATTACAAAATCGGAAGCTCTCCTCCTTAATATTCTCTCCCCAGAAGGACTGGTACTCACCTCCTGCTTTAACTTTCAGTGGCAGAGAAAGAAAATTAAATACTTAGGTATCTTCATTACCGACTCCTATGACTCGCTCTACCTGGAGAACTACCCGGCCCTCTTTGCTAAGATCAAGTCTGAATTGCTCTTCTGGCGCTCACTGATCATTTTGTGGCTGGGCAGGATCATCTCTGTCAAGATGAACCTCCTTCCTAAGCTCCTCTATTATTTCCAGACCCTTCCTGTCCGAGTCCCCCTTTTGAATCTGACATCCAAAAATGTCTCTCTAGGTTTATCTGGAACGGCCAGTCTCCCAGGATTAAGCTGGCTCTCTTAAAGAGACCCACCACCTCTGGTGGTAGGGGTTTCCCGGATTTGAAAATTTACTATTGGGCGGCTCATCTGAGCCAGATCGTAGCCTCCTTTGCCCCTCCCCCACGGCACTGTCGTGGGTTGACATAAAATCCGCTTATCTTAATTTTCCAATTTTGTCCTGTATATGGGGTCTCTCAAAACAAACTAGATCTCCCCTCACCTCCCAATGCCCTACCCTTCCATTCTCAGCTGCAATATGGTAGACCTGCCGACCCCATCTCAAGACCGTTGTCCTCTCTTACTGTCCTACCTCTTTGGGGTAACCCTGCCTTTTCTCCTGGGCTCTCCTCTGCCTTCTATAGTCCCTGGGTCACTGCGGGAGTTCGATTTGTCGAAACCTATTATTTCAGGGGGCCTTTATCTCCTGGGATGACCTACGCTCTAAATATCCAAATCTCCATCCTAAATTCTATAAGTCTTTCCAATTACAATACTTTGTGGGCTCTCTCCTCGGGGGGGGGGGGGGGGCGCTCCTCTCCTCCCTCTTAGGTCTCCCTTTGAATCTCTATGTCTCTCCTCACCCTTGGGTAGGGGCATGATCTCCTCTATCTACAGCCTAATTCTCAATGTACTTTTACCTCTGGGCGGTAGGCATGAGAGGGAGTGGGAGAGGGATCTGCCCCCCCCAGAGGAGGATTATTGGGAAATCATAAGGGAGCAAGTTGCCACCAGCTCTATTTCCACTTTGGTGAAGGAGAATGCATATAAAGTATACTATAGGTGGTACTACACACCTGACAAACTCACTAAAATGTCCCCCTCTAGTTCTCCATTATGTTGGCGGGGTTGTGGCCAGGTAGGCTCCTTTTTGCATATTTGGTGGTCCTGCCCTAAAATATCCTCCTTTTGGGATCGAGTTAGGACCCTCCTCTCCTCCCTCCTTCCATGCTCTGTCCGGAAAGACCCATGGTCTTTTCTTCTCTGTTACCCACTGATTGATGATGATAGACAGTCTGCGTAATCTGCCTCCCATGTCCTGGCTGCTGCACGTTGCCTAGTAGCTAAGTCTTGGAAACAAGCTGAACCCCCCACTCTGGCGGCCCTGCAATCCTATATTTGGTTTATTGCCCGGATGGAACAGATTACATACCACCTGCATGATAAGGGTGATAAATTTCATCAGGTTTGGGCTCCTTGGCTTTACTTATAACACCATACCTCTTGTACCATCTCCTTCATCCTAAAAAGACTCTCTAGGTTCATAGGTGGCCTGACTCTTGACTCTTAATGCTGTTTCCCTTCCCAGAGAATCTAAATAGTAATCTCCTCTGAAACTTTTAGTGCCCCTCTTCTATTTATTTGTTTCTCCTCTTAAAAAGGAAAGATATCGGTAAGGAACTGTGTGGATAATTGGGAAGTGTGTTCTCTTTTTCTTTCAGTCTCAGTGGCGACCAGTGCCCCCCTTTCCCCCCCCCCCACCCCCATATTATATTGTTATAAAATGTTATAGTTTCTTGAGTATTCTGGATAACAATTGTATACTTACCTGTCTGTTTATTGACAGCCTCTGGCTATTTTATATATTTCCTACTCAAATATTTTTAGCTTGGCCCCATCCTCTTGGGCCATAGTTACCTGCCTGTACTCACTTTTCCCCTCCCTCCCTCTCTTTCTTGCTGTGCCAGAGCCCCCAGAGTTATAGTGCTTATTGTTACTTGTACTGTGCTGTTTCACCTTGTACTGTGCCATTGTTTGTCCTTGTACGGCGCTACGGATACTTTGTGGCGCCCTATAAATAAAAATGAATAATAATAAAAAATATTTTCAGCTTCTTTGACTTATGCCCATGACATGTACTGTTCTATGTTTTTGTCTTTTGCCCTGCGAATGTACTAATTGTTGATTCTTATCTGTACATGATGGCTATTTTTCAAAATAAATAGTTAAAAAAAAAGGTTAGGAAGGGAAATCAGGGGATTTGAGAGAGTAAACAAACGTCATCACCAAACAATAATAATTTGCAATGTGAGAGGCCAATTTGTATCCCTTTTATATCTTGGTTCAGTTGGATTGCGTCAGCAAGGGTTTGAAGGCATAAGGAGTTTTTAACCCCTTGACATTAAGAGAAATAAAATTATACGGCATTACAGTGGATTGAGGTGTAGATTATGTTAAAAAACTGAGATGTATTCAGTGCAAAGGTTTTCCAGTAAATGAACAGTAGGAGTGATGAGATATCGTGCAGTATTGACAACACAGGAAAAGGGAGGAGAAGGTTTGGAAAGTAGGGTAGGGGCATAGACAAATGCCTCAAAGGGGTTGCCTGCATGGTTGGCACTCAATTAAATGTACAAGTAAATGAGGACTATAACAATAAATCTATAAACATAACCCCAAACTTCGGATTTGGGAGAACAAATAAAAATGAACTGAAAAATGAGAAGACCAGGGGTCTATGAAGAGATCCTGGTCCTATAGCTCTTGAACTGTGTGGGTGCAGGGCTGGAATATAGTGGGCTCACTCACCCAGCTAAACATGTAATAATTCTCAGACTTCAAAACAAGAGCATATAAAAACATGCATAGCAATTATCAGGAATAAGAGGTTGACAGGAAACAATAACAGTTCTTCAAGACCGAAGAGAATACAAATCAGTAACATTAAAGTTAGAGCAGTAGAAACTTAACAGAGTGAAGATGACAGAGGACGTGAGGTTGAAGATTGCTGATGGTGTGAAGGAGGGTCGCTGGAATATTGATGGGTTTTGTCTTTAATAAAAGTGTTGTTTGAAGAAAATGCCTTCAAAACATCACCGCATAGTAAATACACCCATGAGTCTGCTGCATCATATCAGCAAAAACTGGAAATAGAAGCTGTAGTGAAGCATTGCTGGGCAGGAAACTCTGCAGGTATCAAACAAAAATGCTGCAGCAACATTCGAATTTAAATAGTCAACTACCTGCCTCTCATTATATTCCTATACATTATCTCTAAACCCCATCTACATCTTTCATAACACAAAAGTCTGCTGCCTCAATTACCTTCTCTATATTCACAGACACACTTCTACCACTCATTTCTGCATCTTAACATTTCTCCCCATCTGATTGAAAGCTCTTGTTCAATCTCTACTTATGAATGTTATTTCATGCTGTCAATTTAGGCAGATTTAGAGAGAACTTTAACTGTACTAAAAGAAGTGAGCCTGGCAGGGAGGTACCTACCTGTCCTGTCATGCTGGCCTCACTACATACTTCATTTGCTTTTACCATATGGATATGCCTACACTGCATGCATTGTATGGATTTGCAAACTGACACACATTGAATGCAGTTTGAGTTTTCACCTTCCAATGTTATTCAATTCTGCAAACCACATAGAAAATCCCACTTTACCCCAAGGTCATGAAGTCCTTTAAAAATGCCATTGTATCAACTATTTACTTAACTATGGATATGTGAACAAGCAGTAGTGGTGATACAAATGACTACATGAATATGACAGACCACTAGATAGGTGTATTAGCTTCAGAAGCAACACTCTAGCACACTAGCAGGTCAATCACTTTATATATGGCTGGCTTCACTATGAAGTATATTGTGTCAATCTGTTGGAAAAGCTCATGAATGTCATAGAAGAATGTCTCACCTACCTGTGGAATTTCCTCAGGATTCATTTTTAATAACAGAACTAACATTGCATTTGCCGTATAAATGAGCACGTATGAACACATATCATGCTTCAACAATGAACTTCATGGTCCAGAATTTGCTGAGAAAATAGCAGTCTCTGCTGTAGATGCTGGTTGTGACTTCTAAAATTTCTATCCATTTGCCACAGAATATTCTGCCATGCTACCAACTGAAGGATAAGGTAATATGGTAGCATTAGATCTTTATATGCTTCAGCGGCTTGAAGAACAGCAACAATCTATGGAGCATTACATAGCAAGACATAAGATATGGAAAGAAGGGGCACATTAACTGATTCAAGCAAAGTTTAGATTTCTTTTGGTTTAATACAGGGGTCAACGAACTTTTTTACCTTTAACCCCAAAATATATTTAGATACACCGACGTTACCCCCATGATTTGAAAGGAAGGAAATCATATATTACTAATTATTGGAATTCAAAATTTTATTGAATCTATTCAAAATTTCTTTGAAAGCTTCAACTTCAAAACTTCAGGTTTTGGAGAAATGATGTTGCTTCATTTTTTATATGAGAGCATCAATATTGGGGCATTTTTATGTCAGAGCAATTTGGAAATAGTCTTCAGCGTCCAATCGATTTCTCTGTTTTTATGTTCGCTAGAGTGGAAAATCCTTGATCGCAAAGGTAGGTTGTTGCAAAACGCAGCAACTTTTTGACTGCCTCCTCATGTGCAATTTTGAATGCCTTTGCAGCTGTTGACATCCAAAAATATGACAGATCTGCTTTGTTATCAAATGCAATACGTGCTTCATTATTGCATCAAAGCTCAAGAAGTGCCTCTGCCAACCCTTGAGGCTCTTCTGGTACAACAGCAATTTCACATTTAAAGGGCTTTACAGTCCAACTGACAGCATGTGAATCGACAGCATTACCCCCAGGAATTTCATTTTTACCCCATTTGGGGTAATTTACCCCCGTTCCCTGACCACTGGTTTAATACAACCTTCTTAAATCTTATGATTTAGTATAAGGGCCTATTTATAAGTTATCCTTCCTTTCACCCAATATATACAGACGCCTATCGTATCTTTTAACTATGAGTTTTCACAGTTATTTAACAATTTACAGGAGCCAGGACAGTGCTTTCGAAAAGTGATAGTCTCAGCAAAGAAGTTCACACACCCGCCCACAGTAGGAGGCTGGGTTTCTCTGCGTACCTGCTATTAGACCTGCTCACAGTGACAAGCAGACAGAGGTTGTTGAATTTTAGGAGCAGGACTGAGGTGAACAGGGATCCACAATGGTTAGTAAGTAGATTGGTGCCAAAAACTCTTCAGAATCCAACAGATGAACTAGTGTGAGGTGTGACTTATGTGTTTGCTGATCATTCCAGGAGGATGCTCTGATAAAAGCAGAATGCTTGCTATCCTGGCAATAGGTCCTGTTCTAGCTGGATTGGCATTGGTTCACTATGTATAGACAACTATGAGGACAGTTTTTGCAAACATTAATCTACTTTTTGCAGCAGATTCCTCCAATATTTACAGGGATACCACTTTAATAACTACATATGGTATATAATAATGCAGTCAACCTGTGTTTATACGGGATTTACTGCATGTTAGACCTTGATAAGTAGGCCCCATAGTGAACACTGATAGCTTGTGTCAAGTCATGCCACTCATTAAACTAGTGGAAAAGCTGAAGAAGCTGATGGAGTCTATAAAAACAAACAGTTCTGCAAGTATTGTATATTGGCCATGTGGATCAATGGGTTAAAGATTTGCAGAATATTGAAATCCATGCTTGATCCCAGGTGAATGGTTTATGTAATGTATTTTTTTCCAATAGACACATGTGTAAAGAAATGCAAACAGTTCCTTGAGATTAAACTGTCAGCTCAAGTGGCATATAAAACTGCAGCTCCTTCAGTTTCTTAATTGCTGCCTCTGCCCCCCAAAAACTGACTTACTGTAATATTCATTAGTATTGTTTGCTTGTATATGACCATCATATTACATAGAGCTTTTAAGAAATATTGAATCATTCACATTAGTCTCTGCTCCATGGAATTTAACATTTACCTACCAGTATACTTTTGAAGGAAACCCACACAAACATGGGAAGACAGTCAAACTACACACAGATAGGCCCATGTTTTAAACCGAACTCTTAACCCCAGCACAGTGAGGCAACAACGCTAACAGCTGTGCAACTGTGCTGCCATTTTATATTATAGTTCTCTATACATATTGTGGCAAAGAGGCATATCTGTCACAGTTCCCCTATAAGGGAACTGATAAAAACACAGCTAGTCTGCAGCAGCAGGGTGCAGACAGGGTTAAAGGTTCCCTGGGACACTCTGTTAGCACACACACAGGTGTTCCAAATGGGTGTGATTGGTTATGCTTTGCTGTGATGTGTTTGTAGTGCTTGGGGTGGAGGATAAAAACACACTCTCTATGTGTGGGACCACCGATGCCAGTAAGTGGCCGGCTTGCAGACAGGGAAGTAATGTTTAGCCAGGTGTAGCTGGTGGGGATTTTGTTCACTGTTTCTGGATATAACTGCTGAACCAGCGTTGGAACTGTTCACCATCCTGACAACTGCTAATAAACAGTTAAATGGTTCAGCATACCTGTGTCGGATTCCTGTGAATGCTGTACTTTCTCACAATGTATACATAATTACTATTTATATTCTCATTTTTTGATTAGACTATTGAGCGGTTGTAATTCTTATCATGCTATACCTCTGTCTATTTTTCAGTGGTATGTTGTCGGGGGCTACATGTGAACACACAGGGCACATCCCTACATTTAACCTGCGTTTATCTATTTAGCTATGTATGACTCTTAGATAAAAGTAATGTACTTGCACTTAGAGCACCTAAACAATATTTCAAGAAAACCCTAAAGTAAAATCAGTAGTGCCAGATATCTACAGTTAACCGAGACATATTTGGATGCTGCTTTTGAAAGTGCTAATACAGCAGCAGTTTAGCTGAACACAGAAGTTTGGAAGTAATATGCATACTAGACAGGATAGAACCAAGTCAGCAGTTACTCTGTGATGTCTTTTTAAATAACAATATAATCGCTACAAACAGTCTTTGAAGGAGGTTAGAATTGTAGCTGAAAGTAATCTGTTTTATCAATTGCATGCTGTCATAAAAATGAGCAAATCAGCAATACTTTGACTGGATAAGAAATATATAATACACCAACTGTAAAATTTGTTCTTGTGCATTATACTTTTTAATCTTCCAAGATCACACTTTGTAATGATGTAATTTTGCTTAAACTGATGAACTGGATAAACTAAGATTGGATCATAGCATATCTGAACATTGTCTTATTCAATAAACAGGTGCCTATAAAAATTGACACCGGAACATTTTTTTTTATTCTGATAGAGCCCATACCCTGCTTGTCTATTTTAATGATGTATGGTCTTCCCCTTATAATGGTTAATCTAATGATGGAAAAAAATCCAGGAAGGTTACAGAAGCCATTCTCTTTATTTCTTGCCTACAGGATGATTCACTAGATGATTGATACCTAGTGCTGTATTTCATCTCAGGTAAGATTTATGTCTGTTCCCACTTTTGCAAAGTTTTTACTCAGATGTGAAGTAAGCATTCCATTGCTCTGCTTCTCCATTTCCTATTTTAATCAACTCATGCTCATAATATATCTTTTCATCTTGACTTCAAATGTGTCTATGACATGAAACCTTTCCTGCATAATAGAAATTCTGTACAATTGCTGTGTAATGCGGAACAATATATCACATTTATATTGCATTTGTATCACAGACAAATTAGTTGATGCTGTTGTGTAGTATTGCCTCATTTATACAGTTAGACGAGATGATTTTTAGATAATAATATAACAACCAGAAGGTGAGAATTGCTAACTCTCCATCTTTATTACAGAGGTCTAATTAGGGTGATCATGTGTTCTCCGTGTGATAATATTCAAATGTGTGCTGCTCTCGTGCACTGTGATTCTCTTTATTATGCTGTAATAACTTACAGGCATTTAAGGCCACTGGAGATTGGCACATTGAGGTGGTATTGCAGCATTGCCATTATCTGCCTTCATTGCAGGAGAAAGTGTGCTAACTCAAGCAGTTACTGTATTAGTAGTGTGCTGACTGACAGTCAGAAGTGTAGGTATAATGGAAGGGGAATACTTCATCTTCCTTCATGCCACCTCTATTAATATTGTCATTCCTTCCACTGCTAATACTAAAAGGAGAGGTGATTGGTGTTTTCATCATACCATTGTCAGGATTTCCCAGGTATGACCACGGAGAGGAGATAAGTGGTTATAAGGAGTTTATTAACAAACAGAGATGACAAGGTAACTCATGAGACAGTTCAAAGTGCGGATGAGAAACAGGTAACTGCAATAGTAGATTTCAACAGGCAGCGTAGAACTACAAGTACCAGGTATAATGGTTAAAGATGCAGGAGTCCAGGACACAGGTAACAGCAAATAGTAGATTTCAACAGGCAGCGTAGAACTACAAGTACCAGGTATAATGATTGAGGATGCAGGAGTCCAGGACACAGGTAACAACAAATAGTAGATTTCAACAGGCAGCGTAGAACTACAAGTACCAGGTATAATGGTTAAAGATGCAAGAGTCCAGGACACAGGTAACAACAAATAGTAGATTTCAACAGGCAGCGTAGAACTACAAGTACCAGGTATAATGGTTGAAGATGCAGGAGTCCAGGACACAGGTAACAGCAAATAGTAGATTTCAACAGGCAGCGTAGAACAGGTATAATGGTTGAAGATGCAGGAGTCCAGGACACAGGTAACAGCAAATAGTGGATTTCAACGAAGAAATATGCAGGAGTCCAGATAGCAGATAGAAGCTGAGCACAGGGAATGCTCCTCGGAAAGACCTGATGATCTGGCCCAGACTGTATGAAGCAGGCAGGTATAAATAGGCCTCATGCAGCTGAAACCACTCCCAGTGATAAAGGAGAATAATCAAGTAGCACAGTGGCCCCTTTGGTGGGCAGTGGTACTACAAGTGAAAAGCATACCAAATCCAATAGAGTGACTGTAGACAGCAGCTGCAGAGTGCAAATCGTGACAGTACCCCCTCCTTAAAGGGCGGATTCCAGACGCCCAAATACTAGAAATGGTCAGAAAAGTCAGAGTCATAGTCCAGAATTGGGCATGTATTTGAGAAGTCTTCATGCAAGGACGGGAAGGGTATAGAAACCACACCACATGGGAGTTGAAATCCAGGAGAATCTTTCTTCTTCTTCTTCCTCTTCACTTTCTTTTTATGGTTTTTAGAGGGTTGCTGGAAATGGAGTGAAGAAAACGATAATCTCAAAGTGGGAGTAGCTGGAGATAGAACATGTGGCATAGATGAAGCACTGGGAGTGAGAAGAGCAGGTGCTGGTGTAAATTCTTTGATCACGGCCTCAGTAAAAAGCTGTAAATCAGACAGAATGGGATCTTGGGTTTCAACTAAGGGCTCTGCCCATTCCAGAGCTTCCCCTGTAAAGTTGGCCAACATGTAAAACACTTGCTTTCGTTGAGTATCAAGGAGGTTGGATACAGAGGGAAAATAGGATATACAGAATTTAATAAGAGCACGAAATTGCTGAATATCCCCATTGAAGGTAGGTGGTTGGAAGACTTGAACAGAAGGTGAATTCGAATTAGCATGAGACTCAGCCAGCTCGGGTTGAACATACATCCCTTGGGACTTGGGTAGGACCCCCTTGGCTGAAGACAATCCATACTGAGCAGATGACTTGGCAGGGCGCCCGGATTGGGCGGCAGACTTGGGAGCAGGCCCGGACTGGGCCGCAGACTTGGGAGCAGGCCCGGACTGGGCGGCAGGCCTGGCAGGGACAGCACTTTGAGAAGCCTGAGGGCAGACAGCACTTTGAGAAGCCTGAGGGCAGACAGCACTTTGAGAAGCCTGAGGGCAGACAGCACTTTGAGAAGCCTGAGGGCAGACAGCACTTTGAGAAGCCTGAGGGCAGACAGCACTTTGAGAAGCCTGAGGGCAGACAGCACTTTGAGAAGCCTGAGGGCAGACAGCACCAAGTGGCAACTCGGGCTGGACCGCATGGACTGGCAACTCGGGCTGGGCCGCATGGACTGGCAACTCGGGCTGGACCGCATGGACTGGCAACTCGGGCTGGACCGCATGGACTGGCAACTCGGGCTGGACCGCATGGACTGGCAACTCGGGCTGGACCGCATGGACTGGCAACTCGGGCTGGACCGCATGGACTGGCAACTCGGGCTGGACCGCATGGACTGGCAACTCGGGCTGGACCGCATGGACTGGCAACTCTTCTGGAGCAGACTGGAGGGACAGGACCCCCTCTGTAGAAGTTTTTAAGGGCAGCGCCCCCTCTGGAGCGGACTGGAAGGGCAGCGCCTCCTCTGGAGCGGACTGGAAGGGCAGCGCCCCCTCTGGAGCGGACTGGAAGGGCAGCGCCCCCTCTGGAGAGGACTGGAAGGGCAGCGCCCCCTCTGGAGAGGACTGGAAGGGCAGCGCCCCCTCTGGAGAAGTCTTTAAGGGCAGCGCCCCCTCTGGAGAAGTCTTTAAGGGCAGCGCCCCCTCTGGAGAAGTCTTTAAGGGCAGCGCCCCCTCTGGAGCGGACTGGAAGGGCAGCGCCCCCTCTGGAGCGGACTGGAAGGGCAGCGCCCCCTCTGGAGCGGACTGGAAGGGCAGCGCCCCCTCTGGAGCGGACTGGAAGGGCAGCGCCCCCTCTGGAGCGGACTGGAAGGGCAGCGCCCCCTCTGGAGCAGACTGGAAGGGCAGCGCCCCCTCTGGAGCAGACTGGAAGGGCAGCGCCCCCTCTGGAGCAGACTGGAAGGGCAGCGCCCCCTCTGGAGCAGACTGGAAGGGCAGCGCCCCCTCTGGAGCAGACTGGAAGGGCAGCGCCCCCTCTGGAGCAGTCTTTAAGGGCAGCGCCCCCTCTGGAGAAGTCTTTAAGGGCAGCGCCCCCTCTGGAGAAGTCTTTAAGGGCAGCGCCCTCTCTGGAGCAGTCTTTAAGGGCAGCGCCCTCTCTGGAGCAGTCTTTAAGGGCAGCGCCCCCTCTGGAGAAGTCTTTAAGGGCAGCGCCCCCTCTGGAGAAGTCTTTAAGGGCAGCGCCCCCTCTGGAGCAGACTTTAAGGGCAGCGCCCCCTCTGGAGCAGACTTTAAGGGCAGCGCCCCCTCTGGAGCAGACTTTAAGGGCAGCGCCCCCTCTGGAGCAGACTTTAAGGGCAGCGCCCCCTCTGGGTTGAACTGGGGAACCTGGGTTCTCATGGGAGCAGATAACATGTCTGGAATGAAGACAGAAGCTTGTAATTTAGAGCTGGAGATAGAGGTTGAAGATGGTCGGAGTCTACGGAGCGGGCAATCCTGTAAAAAATGTACATCACTGGCACAGTAAAGACACAGTTTGTAGGTCATCCTGCGCCATCGCTCCTCTTCGGTCAGGTGAGGGCGTGGAGCACCTGAAAACCTGGAATTTGTTACAGGAATATTGGGAGGTACTGCTTGCAGAGAGTCAAAGGCAGACAAATTTGGTAATGAAATGTTAGCAGCATAGTTAGACTCCTTACAGCAGGATGTATTAGCGGTGGAAACTGGAAGTTGCTTAAGCACTTGGTTCAGCAAGGAAGATACTTGCGCTATTTGAGTGCGAAGTTGAAGAATGTCCACTTGGAGCAACTGGAGCAGGGAATTTTCTGAGGAAATAGCAGCCATAGTCTTAATGTTGAAAACGGAGTAGGTCACTTCCCTGGAAATCCTTTCCAAAAGAGATGACAGCCGTGCAGCAGCAGGCTTGGTTTTATGGCCAGATCATACTGTCAGGATTTCCCAGGTATGACCACGGAGAGGAGATAAGTGGTTATAAGGAGTTTATTAACAAACAGAGATGACAAGGTAACTCATGAGACAGTTCAAAGTGCGGATGAGAAACAGGTAACTGCAATAGTAGATTTCAACAGGCAGCGTAGAACTACAAGTACCAGGTATAATGGTTAAAGATGCAGGAGTCCAGGACACAGGTAACAGCAAATAGTAGATTTCAACAGGCAGCGTAGAACTACAAGTACCAGGTATAATGATTGAGGATGCAGGAGTCCAGGACACAGGTAACAGCAAATAGTAGATTTCAACAGGCAGCGTAGAACTACAAGTACCAGGTATAATGGTTAAAGATGCAAGAGTCCAGGACACAGGTAACAACAAATAGTAGATTTCAACAGGCAGCGTAGAACTACAAGTACCAGGTATAATGATTGAGGATGCAGGAGTCCAGGACACAGGTAACAGCAAATAGTAGATTTCAACAGGCAGCGTAGAACTACAAGTACCAGGTATAATGGTTAAAGATGCAAGAGTCCAGGACACAGGTAACAACAAATAGTAGATTTCAACAGGCAGCGTAGAACTACAAGTACCAGGTATAATGGTTGAAGATGCAGGAGTCCAGGACACAGGTAACAGCAAATAGTAGATTTCAACAGGCAGCGTAGAACAGGTATAATGGTTGAAGATGCAGGAGTCCAGGACACAGGTAACAGCAAATAGTGGATTTCAACGAAGAAATATGCAGGAGTCCAGATAGCAGATAGAAGCTGAGCACAGGGAATGCTCCTCGGAAAGACCTGATGATCTGGCCCAGACTGTATGAAGCAGGCAGGTATAAATAGGCCTCATGCAGCTGAAACCACTCCCAGTGATAAAGGAGAATAATCAAGTAGCACAGTGGCCCCTTTGGTGGGCAGTGGTACTACAAGTGAAAAGCATACCAAATCCAATAGAGTGACTGTAGACAGCAGCTGCAGAGTGCAAATCGTGACAACCATGCTTCCTCCTGCAATCATGAGGAGAAGAGCATGTGTGTGCTGGGGCCTGATAGATGAGATCCTTGTTTGCGTCATCCATAGAATTGAGAAGACATTCTCACCTTACCACATGGGATGAATGGCTGCTCAATGGCCAGAGCCTGCGGAACGCAGTAAACGGGGTAAGCAAGACGGGGGGCAGTGGCGCATGCAGGGGGGGTTTCTGAGTCTCTAGAAACCCCCCCTGCGCTAACTAAGTGGCCACTGTCCTATACAGCAGCCGCGGCGCTGTCAAAGAAGCGTCCGCGATGCTTCTTAGACAGCGCCGCGGCTGCTGTATAGGACAGCGCTGGCGAAACGGAGCTGCTGCGCATGCGCATCAGCTCTCCTTTTTTTTTTTGTTTTTTTTTTCGATCGGCGGGGAGAAACTCCCCCCTCCCCCCGACAATCCTCCGTGCGCCCCTGGGGGGGGGGGGGACATGTTGGTGAGGTGCTCCCCCCCTGTCTTCCCCACTGTCCACCGGCCCAACAAAATATAAAAAAACACTGGCTGCAGTGCCCATGCGTTCACTGAGCTCTCTGGTCCATTCTCACTGACAGTGTCAGGCGTGACGTCATCACATCCTGACATTTGTCGATGAGGAGGCGCCTAGTCATAAAAATGTAAGTAAAGAAGGGAGGGGACAGTAATAAAGTGTAATTATGAAGAAGGGTACAGTATACTGTCAATATTAAGCTTGTAAGTTTCATAATTAAAAGACATTGAATTACAAGACAGGGCTTTTCCAACTAGAGCTGTAAAAATAAAATGTGAGAATGCATGGAAGAAAACTTTTCAGTTAAATGAATCAGTCCATGTCTAGATTACTTCAGACTAATTAAATTCAAACTTTTTTACTTTATGTTACAGTTGTTTTATGCAGGTACTGGACAGGGTAATACAGTCAGAAGGCATTTCAGGGGGGACTGCTGTAATAGAACACCTACACTTTAACCCACCATGACATCCCTAAGGTATTTTCACAGCTTCACTACTACTGCAAGCATTGCACAATTACAAGTAATAATCTGATGATCTATATAGGAGAGAGACTTTGCTATATTCGGTATGTAGCAAATGTTTTGTTACTAGTCAAGTCACACTATTGCTGTATTTATAGATTGGTTAGTCCACTTTATGAGTTTTTTAAATTTAAAGCTTTTACATTTTGCAATAAAGAATATTTCCACTTTACATCAACGGATACAAGGAGGTTGTTTGAGCCATTAATATTGGTTCTCCTCCCAAAGTGTGTTTATGAAGGGGGCGCAGTGTAACGCTGGAGGGGACGCAGTGTGCCGATGGAGGGGGCACAGTGTGGTAATGAAGGGGGACACAGTGTGATGAAGGAGGGCATGCAGGGATGATGGAGGAAGTGCTGTGTGAAGATGGAGAGGGCATAGTGTAATGATGGAGGGAGCACAGTGCAATTATGGAGGGGCGAAGTGTGACAAAAGGGGGGGGCACATTGTGATGAAAAAGGGGGCACAGTGTGAGGAAAAAGGGGGCACAGTGTGATGAAGGGGCAAACGTGTGAAGAAGGGGGGGGATTTTTTTCTCTTCTATACTTCTCTACAAATTCTAAAAAAATGTAAAATTCTATTACAAAGAATACATATTCTTCATTTATATTATTCATATAACAATAAATGTTTGCTGTTTAATGTATTTATTCGCATTACTCTCTTTATTACAGATTATTATATGATTTGTATTAAAAGAATAAAAGCATTATTAAAAGAACAAATATTTATAATAGAGGAGGGTGCAAATTTATTTTTTGCAGACGGCGCCCAGGGACAGACTGCCTGGGTGGCAGGGGGGCATCTGTTCCCCAGGCCATTCCCATAATGGGCTACTTGGACTGGGTCACTGGGCCATTTGCATTTTTTTTCCTTTAAAATGTTCCTAATAGGCTGTTGAAATGAGTCTTATCCCCCCCCGGGCTAAGATTTGCCAGCCCTCCCCTGGGGGGTCAGACATTCTAGCATTGGCCCTGCCAGTAACCCCATTTTAGATTTTGCACTAAAATGCTGTCAAATCTCGGTGGTCTACTGGATTCACTTCTGCAGAACAGAGTAGAAGGGATACTTTATTTTTAACTGATATAATTCTCAATGCCAGGAGGAAAGTTTGTGCTCTGTTCATTATAAACCTGACTCTAAGAACTTGTATGTTGCATGTAAGTGCATTTGCTCAACCTACTATTATTTATCATGGTGCAGAATTGGTGCACTGCACAAACGTTAAACTTGTATTTTTATTCAGAGTTGCAGGTATCTTGAACTTGCGACCCCTTGCTCTAGAAGAGGTGGCTCAGGGCCGTCAGGGCCGCCATCAGGGGGGTACAGGTGGGTACCAGTGTATGGAGTCCGGGCTCACCAGGGGGCCCGCTATCCTCTCCAATATCCCTGCTGCTGCTGTTCTTGGCTGTCAGTGATAGCCAGGCAGCTGTCAATTGCGATCCTAGGGGAATAATAGCGCTACACCTGTGATTGCGTGACCTGACGTCACACTGATGTTCCCGCCACCACTGTAGGAGAAAAGAGCAGAGAGGCTGCACCAGTCAACATATGGGTAAGTATATTGTGGCCACTTGTTTATATTTTTTGAACTTTCCATATATACACACATATATATATATATATATATATATATATATATATATATATATATATATATATGAATATATACATATATGAACATTGTGTATAGCAGGGGTCACAATATATATATATATATATAGATATACTGTCATGATACCGCCACTTCGAACTTTCCACTTCGACCAGTGTGTTTATATATTTATATAACATTTAATTATTTCTTATTTTATCACGCTAATATCATCTCTACTATATAAATGCCTAGTGGCGTGTGTGAAAAAAACAAAAAACAAGCTGCAGCGCCACCTACTGGGCAGAGTTATACACTGACTTATATATTTCTTGAAGGAGAAGTGACAGTTGGGAGTGGTTGGTTGTTGCCGGGGGTGACAGTGGGGAGTGTTTAACACCTTAAGTAGCTTGATGAAGGATGTGGCGATGAAGATGAAGGATGAGGTGATGGAGAAAAATGATGAGGTGGTGACATGTGGACAAAACCACGTTAACAAAGGGCGCTTGCGTCGGGAAGTAACGCTCTTCCCCTGAGGAGGCCTGGGCTAGGCCCAAATGCATGACAAGAACCTTTTTAACACCTTAAGTAGCTTGATTTGACTAGAATGCATGAGTATCATGCACGGGTTAACTTGTTATAATATTAATAGCAATGGGACGAACAAATAAATTATTATATTATACCACACAGTTGTGTCCCAAATCATATTATGTCTCAAACCTGTACCCCCCCATTTTTATGCCACATGGCTGTTCCCCGATTTATATTATGCCTCACAGTTATGCCCCCAGTCATATTATCCCTCATAGTTTTGCCCCTAGCTAATGTTATCCCTCATAGTTTTGCCCTCAGCTAATGCTATCCCTCACATTTATGCCTCCAGCTAATGTTATCCCTCATAGTTGTGCCCCCTCATGTTATGCCTCATAGTCGTCAAGGTGGAAAGGCAGGGGTGGTCGTCGAGGGGAGGGGGGCCCTGCCTGTTTCATTTGTACTGGGCCCCATGATTTCTGATGGCAGCCCTGAGGACCGTTAGCATGCAGGACAGCAAATGAAGATAATGCATATACATAAATCGGGTGCAAGTTTGAAGTTAATGACCATGATTGTTGCATCCTTACTCTAGACACAGCGTTTTGCGATATTTGAGCTGTGCAAGGCAAAATACAGATGGACATACAAGGGTATGGATTAGAGATGGTCACTGACCCCCGTGTTTTGGCTTTGGTTTTGGATCTGGATTACCTTCGTGTTTTGGTTTTGGTTTTGCCAAAACCGCCCTTGCGTGTTTTGGTTTTGGTTTTGTTTGGTTTTGTTTTGCAATTTGTGAAAAAAAAGATTTTTTGTGGCTAAAATAACTTAATTTAGGTATTATTTTATACCTGCATTATTATTAACCTCACTAACACTAATTTCCAGTCATTTCCATTCAATTTTGACCACCTCATAGGTCACAATATGATTTTCATACACTTTCAAAGAAAAATTGCTGCAGTTCTTGCCAGTGATAAGAAAAAGGCCATTGTCATGCCTGGGCATAAGACCAAAATCCACCTCTTAAGTGTGCAATTATTTTTACACAAATCCTGACAACAGATGTCTAGCCATTTGTAGCGTTTTTAAAGCCACACTCAGTAGAGGTAAGGACCTTAACCATCTAGGATCCTAATCCATGTTACGGCATTTGAAGTGAGTTCATGGAAAGCTGTTGGAAAAATCAGAAACTTAGGTTAAAAAAAATAACAACAAGCAGTCCAGCGTCATCTACCTCCCTTCTCTCATCTACATCCCAGCATCTACAATCTACACCCCCAACACCTTTATCATCAATATCCCCAGAAGCAACAATTGACTGTTAAACAATCCTTTGCAGGAGGAAGCAAGTATGAAACCTGTCACCCAGTTGCAAAGCGGATCACAGACACCATGGGTACTATGCTAGTATTAGATCTGCGTCCAATTTACACTATTAATACAGTTGGTTTAAGACATTTAATTGAGGTCTTGGTTCCCTGTTAGCAAATTTCATCACTATACCATTTTTACTCTGTGTATCAGCAGCTTCACTAAGAGGCATACAGCTGACAATCTGTTACAAAAACTAAGGGATGTCATTGAAACATGACTAATCCTGCTTGGACTCTCCTGAGGATATGTAATTTCTGATAACGACACCAATATTGTTTAAGCATTACAGCGGGGTGGAATTCTTTCACATTTCCTGTTTTGCTCACACAATCAACTTGGTGTTACAGAACTTTTAAAAAAATGACATGCAGGAGATGCTGTTTGTGTCCCTAAAAAAATTAGGGTCAATTTCTGGATTCTGCAACAGCATGTAGGAGAATGCAGCAGCTGCAAAAAGACTTGCATTTGAGGGCAATGTACTTTAGTCCAGTGAAGTAGTCACCTGTGAAGAGAGTGCAGACACGGTTAGCTTGAGTGAAGTGATTGCCTTAATAATACATTTTGCGAAGGAGCTACAGAAATTTAACGGATGAAATAAAACAAAGTAAATGTGCTAACTATTTTTTAATTGTAGATTAAATACTTAATTTGCTTTGCCAGGATCCAAGAGCTATCAACATCTTGTAATGACGTCTTCTCCTTCAGTTTCTCTGGCAACTGCTTGTTGTAAAAAATAGCTTTCCCAAGACACCTAGTGGTAATGCAGATGAGTCCGCACAACATTTTGATATTTGCTCTGCTGTAAAAGAATTGGCCAAAAATCGTGACAGCTTTGCCCTAAAATGAACTACTAATTACCTTTGGAAGGCCATTATCGGCAATTACATCATAGTACACAGACTTCTATGATGGTGGGATGAATTAGTATTGTTTGAGGAATATTAAAACTGAACCCTGCCACCTCTCCTGTTACTGATTGAGCTATGGTACAATAAAATGTAACTGCAGATTAAGACCAAGACTGTGAGCCCTATTATTTCTATTTCACCAATTACAATTAGCAATGGAGCAATGGAGCTCTTCTCTTTAGGTGTTACCTATATAACGCAGTAGAATTTGCATGCAAATTCTACAGATAGACTGCTTGTCTTCCTCTTCATCAATGACTCTTAGCAATTGAGCACTCGTCTTTGGGTGTATATTACACCCAAACCTTATTAGTGCAAATTAGGAAAAATACAGTTTTATCACTGCTAGGCCCTCCACCATCCTTTGCATGTTAATAGTAGGATTGGTTGGAGTTATGGGCAAGGTCACAAATTTTTTGGTCAATTCTTTCAAACCAGCCCAGATGTCAAACTGTTGTGGTCTGCCATCTGCGTCATCCCTGCTTGTGTTTGGAAAGTGCAATTTGGTACCAGAACCTCACGTGCCAGAACTGCTGCCACTGGTGCCACACAGCTGCCACTGGTGCAGGACTTACACAATCAACCACATCCTCATCAGCGCCCTCGTCTGCCCAAATCTCCCCCTCATCCTCTTCTAATTCCAAAGTGTCATCCTCAATTGGTGTATCACCGGCTACACTTGGGCTGTTCAGGTACACATCATTAGAAATGCTAAAAGGGCCCTTCTTTATGGGTACACAATCAGAATGGTCACGATTGCACATACCACTCGTGGATGGACTCTCCTCAGGGATTGGTGTAATTTCTGATTTAGAGCATACATTTTCCTCTAATGCCTTACTGTTTTCTTGCAGCTCAGCTTTCACACGTAACAGTACTTGTGCACCACTTTTGGACTCCGAATTACTTGGTCTTGCTTGCTCACGACTGACCTTACAAGAAGAAGGCTCTGTAACATTTTTAAATCTCGCACTAATAAAGAAAGGCAAAGGCATCATTCTTTCTTTGCCACTGCGTGTGTAAAATGGCATGTTGGCAATTTTTTTTTTCCCGGCAGTTAACTTTTCATCAGTTACACCTCTTTTTCTCTTCAACACGGTTAATTATTTTTTGTGTGTGTGTTTTTTTCCCTGATTTAAAAAGACTATGTACCAGATGACGTACAGGGAAGACTACCATCAGGACTGGTGCCAGCACCTGCTTGCTGATCCTGCTCATATGTGGACTGCTTTGAATCCATTTTAATGAGCCCAAAGCACTTGTAGTGCATAATATTAAATAGATAGTGCTGTTAAATAATACTTTCAGCACCAGAAAAATTGTTGTTTCACACTGGGGAATATGGGACACCCCAAAACATTTGTAATGCAAAATATTAAATAGATAGTGCTGCTAGATAATACTTTCAGCACCAGAAAACTTGTTGTTTCACACTGGGGAATATGGGACACCCCAAAACACTTTTAGTGCAAAATCCAAACTTTAGACTGCTGATAAATTTTTATTTCTTCAGCCAGAAAATAGTTTCTGGAGGAGGGAATATGACACCCCAAACAGTTGGTAATGTTTGCAAAAATGCCTCCTCTATCCTCCTCTGTTCCTGCTATAGCAATTGCTGGAAGAATTGCTAGAAGAATTGCTAGAAGAATTGCTGAAAGAATTGCTAGAAGAATTATTGCTCTCTCTAATGTTGCCTGCGACCTAACCCTTCTCTCTCCCTCTGTCAAATGGCGATGGATTGCTGTGTAGGCTGGTATTTATGGATTTCATATATCGCGAGAACCGAGCTCCGAGATCCGACAACGTCACAATGACGTTATGCCTCGATTTCGATTCTGAATTTGCACCAGAGTACTGAGTCTGCTCGGTTCGGTACTCGGATAGGTGAAGTTCGGGCGGGTTCGGTTCTCGGGGAACCGAGTAAGCCCATCTCTAGTATGGATGCATCTTTGCTCATATGCAAATAGACATCTTTACATTCAAATGTTAACCTGTCTGTACTTGCGCCACATTTTGACTGAAAAGCAGTATGTTAATTAAAGTCATTGAAACATTCACTTTAATTTTGGGGCATAAAAACTCACAAAGGACAGTGTCAAATCTCACTAAGTCTAGTATAAAAGTTAAACTGTATCTAAATATTAGGGGCAATTCACTGAAATTTGTGTAACTGAAGGGGTCTCTTATTATTGGGATAAATAAGGTGGTTCATGTTTAGTGATTAGCTACTGTAAAGTGTGTGTAATATGCACGTATGCAATCCACATGTTCTGCATTGGACCTCTCTCATTTAATGGTTTAATCCAAAATAAAATGTTTGATTTAATGAAAATGCAAATTAAGTAGACACCATTGCACATTTGGTGGCTTCACATAGTGCACAGACTGTCACAGCTAATTACCATTCACTGAATATTTTTTTTAATATAATTTATCTAATTGGTATTAATTGGTGAGCCAATTAATTAGATGGAACAGTGGAAATTTGCCAGTCTCTCCTCTCTATTATCAATGTACGCAGTTCTTCTAGCAAGTATTACATTTCCAGAGAGCCAGTTTCTTAAAAAGTTCAGTACTACTGGAAAAGTGTGTTTTACATACAGAAATAGATTAATTTGAAACAAGACTATTTTTCTTCAGCTTCTAGAGAATACAAACTGCTACAATATGGTCCCATGAAAAAGCAGATGAAGCATACAAAACTGTGAAATTCTGTGCTAAAGCAATAATGGATTCTGACAGATACGAGTTACTTGACGTGACAGCCATAATGCCTGTACTTTGTCTTCATTTTAGCCAGTGTTGCTCGACTGCATGGAAGAGAAAAAAAATCAATGAATTCTCTAGCTAGCAGAAAACAACAGGCAAAATATAAGCTGATTAATTGGGAAACATTGATTTGTAATGTAGCCTAGACATGTAAACGCTAAGCAAATATTCTTGTATTCTTGTATATACTGTACTATTTACTATTAGTATACTATATAGTATATCCTTCATCCTGGGATAAGGAACATTTCTTTGTATTGTTCAATACAACCCTTTCCCACTCTTCCTTACAATACCTGACATAGCTAAGTTATGTATTATTTATAAGGATGAGCGGGCTCGGATTTCTCTAATCCGAGCCCACCCGAACAGTGCGGATCCGACGGGATCCGAGCACTGTTCGGGTATTTCCGGCGCCAAAAAAATGAAACTGAGGCTCTGCCGTCCGAGTCTCGCGTCGGATCTCACGAGACTCGGATTGCATAAATTCCCCGCTCGCGCCCGGCATCTTCAGTCGGGCTCAGATCATTGAAGAGGGAGGTTATAGGTTTAGTGGTGCTCCGTCCTGTGTCCTGTGTCCTGTCACTCTGTCCTGCTTAATATCCAGTGGTTACTTGGTCCTGTGCTCTGTCCTGCTGATCAGTCCAGTGGTTATTTTTTCCAGTGCTCTGTCCTGCTGAGTGCAGTGGTGCTTTTGTCCTGTGCTCTGTCCTGCTGAATCCAGTGGTGCTGTGTCCTGTGCTCTGTTCTGCTAAGGGCATTGTCATTTATAAATTATTCAAAAGTTATAAAAAAATGTAAAAAAAAATAGAAAAAACTTATACAAAAATAATTTAAAAAAATTATAAAAAAATTATAAAAAAATAATTGAAAAAAAGCTAAAAAAATTTGTTTAAAAATACTAGGTACTGCTATTTCAAAGGCAAACTACGTTCACTGTTGCTGCTGTACCAAAAAATAATAGGTACTGCTATTTAAAAGTAAAACTACGTTCACTGTTGCTGCTCTACCAAAAAATAATAGGTACTGCTATTTAAAAGTAAAACTACGTTCACTGTTGCTGCTGTACCAAAAAATAATAGGTACTGCTATTTACTATTTATTTATTTATTTATATACTGTTCATTATTTCTGTAGTTCCAAAAAATAGGAACTGCCAGTTCTATTACTACGTTCTTTGTTTCTGTAGTTCCAAAAAAGAGCAACTGCCATTTCTATTACTATGTTCTTTGTTTTTATAGTTCCAAAAAAGAGGAACTGCCATTTCTATTACTACGTTATTTGTTTCTGTAGTTCCAAAAAAGAGGAACTGCCATTTCTATTACTATGTTCTTTGTTTTTATAGTTCCAAAAAAGAGGAATTGCCATTTCTATTACTACGTTCTTTGTTTCTGTAGTTCCAAAAAAGAGGAACTGCCATTTCTATTACTATGTTCTTTGTTTTTATAGTTCCAAAAAAGAGGAACTGCCATTTCTATTACTACGTTCTTTGTTTCTGTAGTTCCAAAAAAGAGGAACTGCCATTTCTATTACTATGTTCTTTGTTTTTATAGTTCCAAAAAAGAGGAACTGCCATTTCTAATACTATGTTCTTTGTTTTTATCTGTGCAGTGGAATTCAGACCAGTTGAGGGTGATATATTGTGGCCCCGGTACCAAATTGAGTACCGGGGCCACTCCACTACGCAGTCCAGATAGATGCATATCAGATATTAAACTACATTCAGTGTTGGGGCCAAATCCAAAATGAATGAAAATGACCTGTCATCATCAAAAACAAGAGGTATTGACGCGCTCAAACTACACCCTGTATATGCTGCAGAGGATGTAGGAGCAGGCAGCTGTGCAGTGGAATTGAGACCATTTGAAGGCGGAGGTATTGTGGCCCCGGTACCAAATTGGTACGGTGCACACCCCTAATTATTTGTTAAAAAAAACTGACACATGCTGTTTATAATGTGACAAACTACTGTTTCTGATATTGTCTTCTTTCAAATTGAAATATTTGCTGTATGTTTCCCCTGGACTCTGTGTGGGGGATCTACTAAAGGTTGATTTTCCAAGTTTTTTTAAAATGATCAATATTACTAGAAATTGCTAAAAACATGGATTTCTTTCGTCCAACTCTCTAAAAAATTGAGTCATGATAGTAGGTGTGTGTTTTGTTCTTTTGCTTTTGTCCGCTCTGCCTAGCTGGTTCACCTGTGTAATGGACTGGAATAATATCAGGCCTAATGGGCGGTTCCAACGAAGGCCTGGGCACGTGACTTAGCTGAGTCAGGATCATATGATGCTTAGAGAATAAGAACACAAGGCAATGGGTCTGCTTAAAGCACTTCAATGAATATGAGCATAGTGCATATCAACACATAATAAACAATGCAGCAAATAGTAATGAGATGTTAGAGATAAGCAGATTGTCATATATAACATTACAATGGTTAAGCATTAAACACGGCAGTACTGCAAATCACAAGGAATATATATATATATATATATATATATATATATATATACAGAACAATCGGTGCGCAGAGTTAAAAGTCAATTTTGTTCTTCCACGTGCTGACAATAGATTTTGTATTCCACGACAATTCAAACACCAGTAGAGTATATTCTATGTGTCCTTCCCTTCTCCCACCCGATCTCCACGGGGGAACAGCAACAATTCTACAATATCAAACAGACAGGGGCGCTTCCATGGTGTATTAACCAAGTAAAATGTTTAATTCAAAACAGTAAAATGCACGTACCAGAATATAAAAATTTTTCAGGCATTAAACATAAAAACGGCAGGCATCAGCTCAAAATAGCTCTTAGATGTGTCCGCCGTCACCTCTACGTGTTTCATCACAAGGACTTCATCAGGAGGTATGAATCTCTATACAAGGGTTTACCTATTTAAAGGTTATAACTAATTCATTCACAGGTGGAACAACCTCCACTCATTTACAAGACATAAAAGCACATATTGACAACCTGTTAACCATTAACAATTCAATATAATTAACCATAATTTAAACGCAGATACATTCATTCATCAATCTTTTTTACAAAATGTAAAAAAGCTTTTATACAAAGTTTGTAAAAAGTTTATAGAAACAATTTATACATTTTTTTTACAAAAACTTCTATAAAAAAGGAGTAATCTCGCATCCCTCATTTAAACCCCAAGGGACAAATGTGTTTAAAGTATAAATCCAGAAAGTTTCCCTTTGAGCCAGTTTTAACAATCGATCTCCTCCTCTTTTATCTAGCTCTACATATTCAATCGCTTTAAAACGTAGGGATTCAGGATTAGCATTATGGCAAGAAGAAAAATGTCTTGGGACACTATGATTTTCTATCTTATGCAGACTATTTTGTAGATGTTCAAACACACGTATTTTGACTGATCGTTTTGTCTTCCCCACATATTTTTTCCCACAACCGCATTCTAGCAAATATATTACATGGGTGGTGTTACAGTTCATAAATGACTTTATAGTTCTCTCTTTAGTATTAGACACATCAGAAAAAGATTTATGTTCTTTATGTACATATTTGCAGGCTTTACAATGTCCACATGCAAAAAAGCCTTTTAGCGGAGCTAACCAACCATAATTCTCAATTACAGGTTCCTTAAGATATGAGGGGGCTAACATCGATCTCAATATCTTCGGTTTCTTAAAAATTATACGGGGTTTCACTGGTAACAAACTGGTCAAAGATGAATCCAATTTCAATATAGCCCAATGTTTCTCTATAGTTCTTTTAATTTGTTGGTTAGCTATATTATATGTAGTCACAAATGCACATTCCAATTGCATGGGTTTAACCTCTTGTTTGTTTTTATATACAAGAAGTTTACTCCTATCGCATTGCCTAGCTTTTATTAGACTATCTGCCAAAATATTATCCGGATACCCACGTTCTCTAAATTTCTCTATTAACACAGCAGCTTGTATTTCAAATATATTGATATCCTCACAATTTCGTCTAATTCTCGTTAGTTGTGGGGCAGGTATATTGTCTTTCCACCGTCTCTGGTGGCAGCTCTTATAATCAATATAACTGTTACTGTCTACTTTTTTAATATAAGTGTATGTATCAATCTTACATTTCTCTGTAAATAATTGTGTATCCAACACTAAATCCAAAAATTCTATTTTATCCTTATTAATCACAGATGTAAATTGTAGTTTATATTCATTGACATTAATCTCTTGAACAAATGATTGAAATTCTAATCTGAACCCTTCCAAATTATTAGAACATCGTCTATATAGCGCTTGAATAAGACAATATTATCCATAAACCTACTATTCATATAGATCACTTGATTTTCCCAGTGACCCATATATATATTCGCATGTCAATGAATATAAACTACAAATCACATAAGACTTAGACCAGATACATATTTCTTAACTGAGATTGGTTAATGATTGTGAATTCTATAAAAAATTAACAACAGACCCAACAAATGTATTTTTACAAGAATTAGAAGAACTACTTGTGAAGGGTTTAAAAAACGATTGTATTAACAAAAGTGAAATTAACTATATTTGAACAAAACATCCTAGAATTGCGACCCTCTATTATTTGCCTAAGATACACAAACGACTAGTCAATCCTCCGGAACGTCCCATAGTCTCGGGGTTGACTCTTTAAACGGCACACTTGTCTGAATTATAGATCTTCAGTTAAAGAAATATGTATCTGGTCTAAAGTCTTATGTGAAAGACTCTACACAGGTACTACAAATTGTGGGAGATGTAGAATGGCAAACAAATTATTTTTGGTGTACTATTGATGTACAGTCTCTGTATACCGCTATTCCACACTCTAAAGGTATACAGGCAATCAAAGAATGTTTGAATAGTGATGAAAAACTCAATATTAAGTTGTGCAATTTTGTAGTAGAATGTACTGAATATATATTGGAACACAATTTCTTCATCTTTCTGAATCAGTTTTACCACCAGGTGCGAGGGACTGCGATGGGCAGTCCTTTCGCACCTAGTTATGCGAATATATATATGGGTCACTGGGAAAATCAAGTGATCTATATGAATAGTAGGTTTATGGATAATACTGTCTTATTCAAGCGCTATATAGACAATATTCTAATAATTTGGAAGGGTTCAGAATTAGAATTTCAATCATTTGTTCAAGAGATTAATGTCAATGAATATGAACTACAATTTACATCTGTGATTAATAAGGATAAAATAGAATTTTGGATTTAGTGTTGGATACACAATTATTTACAGAGAAATGTAAGATTGATACATACACTTATATTTAAAAAAGTAGACAGTAACAGTTATATTGATTATAAGAGCTGCCACCAGAGACGGTGGAAAGACAATATACCTGCCTCACAACTAACGAGAATTAGACGAAATTGTGAGAATATCAATACATTGAAATACAAGCTGCTGTGTTAATAGAGAAATTTAGAGAACGTGGGTATCCGGATAATATTTTGGCAGATAGTCTAACAAAAGCTAGGCAATGCGATAGGAGTAAACTTCTTGTATATAAAAACAAACAAGAGGTTAAACCCATGCAATTGGACTGTGCATTTGTGACTACATATAATATAGCTAACCAACAAATTAAAAGAACTATAGGAGAAACATTGGGCTATATTAAAATTGGATTCATCTTTGACCAGTTTGTTACCAGTGAAACCCCGTATAATTTTTA